>NC_056741.1:269688649-269988649 GCF_019279795.1 Protopterus annectens | reverse complement strand
AGCTGCAGGACCGGCGTGTGGGAAAATAGTTGAGCTGAGAGCACACAATGCGCACAGAGGTGTATGTGCGCGAGGATGACTACGTTCCCTTAACCCAGTCATGTGACGCTCGCCCCGCAAATAACAACGGATACAGGAAGGTGATGTTGAGAATATGAGGAAATGCGGAAGCAGTGTAATTGGAGTAGTAATGAGCAATCAACAGTAATCAACCCACGAAGGCCAATCGGCGGCAGCTGACAACTCTGCATGCAGAAACCTGCAAAACGGGATAGGGGAGGCATATGAATGCAAAGAAAGTAGGGAGGTAGCAGATTGCAAAGAGTGAAGACCTGACACAGCAGAGCCAAGTAGACAGGCAGCATAACGGCGGCACACAAAACGCACGATATGCCATGTCCCAGAAACTACACATGACAGGGCTCTGCAGGATGCATGCCAGGAAATAGTAGGTGCAACGTGCAGAAACAGTAAGGTAAGGTCGAAAGCTAATCCATTGCAGGCAAGAGTAATGCAACACCAAAGGCAACAGCGTTGCAGTGACAATGGTAAAACACGGAAGATAATCTCCAGATACGGCCGCACAGACACACCCTATGACATCACTGGGTGTACAGCACAACAGTATAAAGTGTGAATGTACACAACACACAGCCGTGTATTCCCAAATGCCGCACCATAGGTGTAAACACACGGGGAACTTTTAAAATGTACATGTTGGGTGCCGCCGTGGCCGTGATCCATCAGCATGTGTTAGAGACAGATGGAGTTGTGGAGGAGGGTGCTGACAACTATCGTAGGCCTCAGAGGAGAAGGAGAGTGTTCAGACCAAGGGTAACCTACCAGGGGCTACAAGACCTGGAGATAGTAGAGCGTTACAGGGTGGATAGGGGCACGTTACAGCAAATAGTGGAGCTGTGCCAGCCATGCCTGAGAACAAGAAACAACAGAGGGGAGCCCATCCCAGTGGACACAAAGGTATGTGTAAGCTTACGAATACTGGCCACAGGTACCTTTCAAAGGCCAACTGGGGATATAATGGGCATCTCACAGGCATCAGCATCCAGGGTACTACACCAGTTTCTGGATGCCATGTTACCACATGCCAATGAGCATATATACTTCCCCAGATCTCAGGAGGAGTTGGCTAGCAATATGTGCCACTTCCACCGTGTGGCACAATACCCGGAGGTACTGGGTGCGATAGACTGTACGCACATACAAATCAAGTCACCACCTGGGAGCAGGGTAGATGCTACATAAACCGCAAGGGATTCCCCTCCATCAATTGCCAGGTCGTGTGCAATGTGCAGGGCATTATCATGGATGTGTGTGCTGGCAGCCCTGGAAGCTACCACGACTCCCATATCTGGCATGCCTCACAGCTGTACCAGGTATTCGCCAGGGGGGACATCCCACAAAGCCACCTTGTGGGGGATGCTGGCTATGCACTGGAGCCGTGGATGATGACTCCCATCAGAAATGCACACACACACATGCAAGAACGCCATAATGAGGCACACGCACAAACCAGAATAATCATAGGGGTGTGTTTGGGATGCTGAAATCACGGTTCCGGTGCTTGGATACATCCGGTGGAGCCCTGCAGTACTCTCCAGGCACATGTGCCCACATATTCATAGTATGTGCCATGCTACATAATATGATCCTGCGGAAGCAGCTGCTGCAGGGACATAATGGTGAAGGGCCACAAAGCCCACCACAACTGCCAAGGCCAGTCCAGGCACAGAGGGTTCAGGACCATGAACACACTGTGCCAGCCCCAGTAGGCAGACGGAGGCGTACCCAATATGCCTATGCCCTGGCAAAGAGGGAACGCATAGCACATACTCTGACAGCGTAGGCCCCATGGACTGACACCTCCCTACCTGCACACACAGTGAAATGGACGGCACACAAACATGGCCACCCGTAAAGTGTACCGTATGGGTGGCCCCATGTGTGACTCCAACATAGGCAGCACCCAAACACTGTACACCCAACAGCCAGCGGAGCATGGAACGCCAACACCTGAACCATACGTGGGTCCTACAGCAGATGGCGTTGCTGTATGCTGCCACGTTCGCCGCAAGGTGTATACATATAGACATGTAGATATGTGCATATACAGATATGTAGATAGATATAATTACATATATAGAAATATATGTACACATATACATATAAGTACTACAGGTAAGACAGGGAATCAGAGGGATGTAAGGTGACAGAGAAGTAACACGCGATATCTGTACATAGTATACATAGTGAAAGACAACCTGAGCATCCGGGAGGTTTAACAGAAGAGGAAACCGCCACCCATGGAAAGGTCAACATCCCGAAATGCATAACCGCGAGTCGGAATGATCGCCAGGCCACAGTACAATAACAGTACATGAGCGGGTAATACTATGATGATATGAGGGGGGAGGTAGACACTGCCGCCGGTGATGCGGCCCACGCAGGTACTGTGTGCAACCGTCCCTGTGACTGCCGCAGTATGTGTATGTGTGCAGTGAGGGTGCCGTGTGTTTCACTGTGCGAGTGTAATGTGTGTGCCTCTGTAAAATGTGTATGTTGGTGCCATGTTAGAGGCGGAGTGGAATAAGATGTGTAGGCATACAGTACACTAGCCACAGGCATATGTACACCAGTAGTCCCAAAGTAGTACTGAGAGCCCCACCCTGGCTAGGCGTGTGGCGACGTATAACGATGCAAAGTGAAAATGTCCCAGAATGTACCACAGGAATATACCCCACATGAAATGGAAAGGACGTATGTACTAATCATGACCGTATGTATGACACTGATATGCTAATTGCAAAACGATACGTCGGCAAAGTCACACAGCAATAGGTATGTACCGCGGAAATACGCATGTGCTACCCCAGTACTGACCGTGGCCACGTATCGGCCCGTAAACACCGCTGTGTGTTCTACAAGTGTCAAACAAGCAATCGCCACCTGAATAGGTGGCAACCACTGGCAAACCGGCCATCCCAAGTACAGGACCACAATGACTGTAAATATCTTGGACAGAATGACAAGGGATAGTCGTCACGTACAAACAACCGCAGATATACCACCAATGTGACGGAGGAATACATGCAGGAAGCACACACGCAGGCGATACCAACACCACATGACAACAACACAATCTACACTCCCAGAACAACAGACAATTAACTGTCAACTCCCCAGGCAGGGATGGAGCACACAGACAAGCATACCGTGTATGTAGAGATGCAAGGCCCACAACCCGTATCCGTCACCTACAACCTCCGATATTCCCCATCGCACATATCAAAGGGATACAAGCCGTAATAGCAGCACAAACATACAGGCAGTCAATGACAGCTGCATAACCGCAACATCTCGCGTGGGAAACACTATCAACAGCGGATGCATACTTGCATCCATTGTTTAAAGGAATACAACAGCTATGTTACACATCCGAATGCAAAACGCCATCAACAGACGCCGTCAGGACAGGGACACCCACATGTCGAACATAATACCATACCCAACACACACAATCCATGGCTAACACCACTGCGAAATGTACCTGTCACCACACATAGCGGCTGCAGTTACACATAACATAACGCAATACAGACCATCTCCACGAAGGTAGGTTAAATAGCCAACGCCCAGGTGAGGAATGCAACCATACCCTAGTCACGACGCGTAATGTACGAATGGAGTAGATGCACAGGTGATATGCGCTCAAGTACACACTGAGGAACAGCTATTGGTGTAATGAACCCACATGTTGCAGGTACCGATGGATATAAGGATGACTCCCAGGATATTCAAACCGTATGCTCATACAGAACCAGTACTCTACAACGGAAAGAGTAACAAATAGGAATACCGATACACGAAAACGGAGCGAAACACTGACAAGGTATGTAGAACCCACGATATGTACGGGTATGTAACGCATGATGTGTATGACGAAGCTGTACTGTATGTGAATGGTGTTTGTAAGTAATGATACTTGTCCATAATGCAGAGAGTGGTGAAAGGTGGTTATGTAGTGCTATCCTGCTGAGCATACCAATGACTGTGGACACCGTGTGCACAGCAGTGGGACATCATGTACACAGCCGGGATAACACAAGGGCTGCCACAGGGGCATAATAGAGAACAATGCCACACCACATGCCGATGCTGGCGGTGGATGTCCAACAAGGAAGTGCCATAGCAGGATAGGACATGTATGTATACTGTCACAGCACACATGTGTATGGACATATACCATCGATGTCATACGTTATGTGCTTGACGTGCGTATGCCTTGCAGTAGGGGATACTATGTCAACTATGTGTAATGTAAAGCTGTCATGGTGGATATGACAGACATCATACACAGTATCACAGGCATATCATGCATAATGGAGTTATTGCCTATTGGTATGTACAATAACAGGATACATATGGCCTGTAGATATGGGACAGAGTAGTAGCATAATAGCCATCCGAAATGGAAGGAACACCAAGTAACCATGGCCAAACGATCTGTAGCAGGTGCAATGTGGGCAACAATGAAGTCCGGCAGGTCCATGTGTAAACACATGTGCAGTGTACACAGTAGTGTCACCTCCCCATGGTAGTGTTCAGTGAACAGCAGAGGTGGGTGTCAACTGCATGTCTACACAGTACTGCTGCTGTGGTGGTACCATGACTACATGTCACTCAAACAGCAAGGAAGCTATCACATGAACAGTGCCACTGTGTGTCCCTGTGGGATGTGCACAGGACCTACGTTCCACAGCATGGTGTGTGTTGTGTCTGCGGAAGTAACACAGAAGCCCAGCCCATGCAATGTGGCATGTGTGCACATATCCATGAGTGGTCCGTTCACACTGCCCACTGCAATTGCCATGTATGAGTACTACATGCATCAGTAATGCAGAGGACATGGTCCATATCAGAGCAGAAGACACCCCTGTGTATGTGGTATGCAGATGTGTACAGATGTGTTTTCCATCTGTCAGCCGCATATGTAAACTGTCTGAGCCTGGTACACATCATGGCATGACAATGCTGTGCCATGTAACATCGTAGCCGTTGTGGAAGGTACACCACGAATGTGGTATTGTAACCTTGCCCGTGTGTAGATGTGTGTATGCCACAGGTACAATGGCTACCTATGTACCAGCATCACACACAGTACAGATAGGTGTGGCCCTGCATATGTGTACCCATGCCACAGTGGAATACGGTAACCACAGCACCATGTGGGGCATTTGTGTGTACAGCAACCATGTACAATTTGACATGCATGTACGGGGACAGTATCCATGTGATACTCAGTGGATGAATGTTGCTATGCAAAGGTGATGTGCATGCACCATGTGTCATGCATCCTGATGCCATGACACCCACATGATGTATCTGCCACACCAACACCCGTATGGTTGTTATCAGTATGAGCTGGTGGAGCTATAATGGTGCCAGGTATGTAGATGTGGGATATCTAGGCATGGACAGTACTCTGTGACAGCATGTTGTGTATGTAGGCAAATAGTGAACATGAGGGGCCCCATGACTGAGGACTGTGTAATGCCATATGTACCTGACATGTAGTAGGTAGCATGATATGCTTGCACCACTGTGTGTCCTGTCCAGGAGTCATATAGCCTAACATCCTGAGACACAGGGTATGATGTGCAGGTGGATGTGTACGTTGCCAATACCAGAACGTGGAATGGTGCTGAAGGGCAATGTGAGGACAATGTCTGATCTGTTGCCCTCTGTACCACACCAACCACCCATGCAATGTATGACAGGTGGCCAGCATGTGTATGTGGCATGCTGTGGCACACAGAAGCCTAACAAGGGTGCCAGTAAAGGCATGGAGGTCATCAATGAGTGCGTGAAGCACGTTTGTGAGGATGTGCCCCAGTGCCATACAGAATGGTCCAGTCATGGGAGTACGAATGCAGTCCCACCGTGCAATGCAGTGCCACCCATGTGTAGTGTGATAGATGCGGCAGTGTGCCGGTCAAGGTACACAATGTCCGACAACAGGCTAGCAGTGAATTCAGTGGGCTGGTGTGGAGACACATACCAAACAGGTTGGCGGGACATAACAGCTAGGGAGATCAGAAGGTGACATTGGGACAGTGTCTTAGGACATAACATGTGCATGGCAGTACCATGTATGTGTCCACAGGGACACTACGATGTCCATGTATGGATTGCAACCCTGTAGTGAGTGAGAGTGTGTATTGTTGGTAAGTACACCATTGCCTGGCATGTTGCCAATATTATCTCAGTCTGCAATGCCTGGGTGACTGTTGTACGCGACATCGAATGTGGATGTAGCCAAACAACACAGACATACCACCACACTGCCTGAGGACCCACACTGCAATGTGCGGCAGTCATGTGTAGGTAGCTAGCCTTGGAGCATGTGATGGACCACGAGGACCCACCATGGCTGTCAAGTGATGCACCCCACACATGTGAATATACACCACCGTGCAACAGCCTGCACATGTGCCCATACAGCAGATGTGCATGGAACATGACCACCACCGTGGCGTCTGTGAAAAGGCCAGTACCGCCATGTCTCTGTGTGGAATAGCATGGTGCCTACCATTGCGTACATGCTACGGAAGTGCACTGTGGTATGTGTCAGCATAGTTATGTACACTGTCCATCTGCCGGGGTGCCATGCCATTAACAACCCCTGTCAGCAGACGTCAGTAGTACTGGCTGTAGAACACATGTTCCATGTATGCTGCGATGGGTGTGTGTCCAGGGTGTGGCTAGCAGGGCCATGAAGCATATATGTTCATGTACCAAAGGGGGGATAACCCCAGGTTTAACACACCAGACACATGGAGGTATCGTGCATGCTGAGGATAGTGTAGGTATGGTATGTGATGTGTAATGTGTCACCCAGCTAGGTGGAGTGCATGCCTCAAGCATGTGTGGGTACATGGGTGCCCATTCTAGGGAAGTGTGGGTTGCTGTCAGCACATGGCAGTATCAGCTGTCTGAGGCCCAATGTACAGTATGACAACACAGACAGCATGTAACCTGTGGTGTACAATGTAAGCTCTGTTGCGTGTTACAATGTGTCTAGCGGTCACAAACATGTGTATCTGAACATGGAGCACCTATGATGCATTGTGTTCGGCAAATATCCAGTATGTGTGCAAAACACTGTGTGATGTGGGATCCCCTCACCTGTGTGTGTTGCAGTCCAGGTATGTGCCTGGGAGGTATGATCCGTGTACAATCTGTACTTGCAGATGTGCTGTGCAGAGCATGGAGGCAGGTCCCAGGCACTGCAGATAAATGTGAGTGGTGCACTAGTGTGTGTGCCTTGCTTGTGTGCAGCACAGTGGAAGGTGCAAGCATTGTCCCACATGACCCCATGCCGTGCCTGCCTGTTACAGCCCTGCTGGAGACAGTCATGTGACACCACCACAGAGGCAGTATAGCATGTGAAGATGTACATGTGTGCTCCACACCCCAGGCAGATGTCCGCAGGTCATGTGTGCCACAGCAGTGTGGTCGACCAGGACTGTCATAGTGGTCAGATACCACATGCCTGTATAAGTACAGTATGAGCATAGTCAACAGTTGCAGTGACATAGTAGGTCAATGTACAGTGTCCCTGTGTTCAGACCACTGCCTACTGTAGACTTGGCTAGACACACACCCAGAGGGTGAATATACCGGTGAGCCATCACATGTCCCAGTACACGTAGCCTGTGTAATGCCATCACAGGGTGGTCACAATAACATGTTGGATGACAGATATGTTGTACCAGGTGATGTGTCATGTGTGCATATGGTGAGTTGCACAGCCGTTCACACGTCCACAACATATCAGTGCATGATGCCTAGTGTAACATGATGTGTGGAACTGCACTGTGATCCACAACAGGGTCATCTGAGACAGGTGTGTTGTGAATGGTGTAACCCATGGTTCCACGGGATATACACTGGTGCTGTTGGCTGCCATGCTGGGGGCCACCAGTGGTGCCTGCAGTGGTCATACAGACATACTGCACACATTGTTCTGGCAGGAATGTCCATTGTTGTAGATGATGTGTTACTACGTGAAGGTAGGTGTGTGTTGTGAATGTTACCCATCCAGATGTGACCATCAGGCGCAGTCATGGTTGTCGATAGCATCACACCCATCCACAGCTGTCAGAACCCTGTCCTCAGAATGGGTGTCAGCCGCCCTCGTACTGTGTGACCTATGTGCAGATGGCGGAACACCTCCTACTGGCTGGCTAACAGTGTCATCTAGGAAGGCTATGTGATGGCTGGAATACGCTGTTATAATGTATAATGCTGGTATCCCAATGAAGTACATGGAATCACACACAGTAAGCCATGGCTGGCATGTAAACCATGTACAACAATGACTGTGTGACAGACACAAGCAATGCGGAGCCATGTTGAACATGCACCCATGAGAACACCAAATGAGGTATGTTGAACATATCGATGTACAACTGTCAGCTATGGGCACAGCATGGATGCAGACGCATATCCCCCACAGGCAGTACCACGCCATGTAGGTAGGGGGGCATTGCATGACTACATGTGACAGTTGCTGTACCGCCACATGTACTGCATATCCGTCATGTAGGGGTAGCAGTGGTACGTGACTGTTGGACATGCCTGTACATATGACCATGTCCCACAAGATATGTGTAACGTGTGTACAACACGTGTTGTACCGTCATCAAGCTGTGAAGTGTATGGCTGCCAGTGTACCTGTGTGACATGTTCTGCAATGGGTGCAAAGGTATGCAGTAGTGCATTGCATGCCCACATGCTTACACAGGTGCATAGCCTGAACATACAATACAAAGAGGGTGTTGGATCATAGCAACCCACAAGAGGAGATGGGTACGGGTGGCAACCCACTACCACCTGTCCGGGTAAGGTGTGCATGTCCATGACACATTAGCACCCGAGAAGCTAGCAGTACAGCAGTACAGGGTGGCATGCATATATGTTCACTAATACCCCTGTGTGTCCCACCACTGGCCTGTGGACAGACAGACACCAACACAATGTGCAGCATTGACATGTGCACAGCACATCACCACTGGCTACTGTAGAACAGGCTTACTGTGTAGACATGTGCACAGAACATCTGCGCCAGCCACACTCAAACACGTTATGTGTTGAACCCCACCATTATTGTAGCCCATGCCACAGACAGATGTTCACGCATCTGTGTATGTACATCTGGGAATGTCCCTGGCCTAGCAGTATAGCTGTGTCAGTGTTGCGAACAACATACTGAATGGGCTGTGTGTGTGAGGTGTGCGTCATACGTGTATGGTCCGATGGATGATACCATCAGTGCCCCTGCTATGTGAACATCCCTGTCCCCATACATGGATACCTATGCTGTGCCCAACACCACGGTCCCTGTGGGAGGGATGGCGCTGTGTGGTGCACCAGCTGACATGGGGTGGAAGCAGGCACTGGATGTAGACATATGTGGTACCAATGTCAGGCCAGGCAACCATCCATGTGCACGGGATAGCAGTGTGTGGGCACATACAGCACTGTGTTGAACAATATCGCAGCACATAGCACCTGTCAGGGGTAATGTGTATGCATGGATGTGCGATACCAGCATGCACCATACACACCCCCACCAAGCAGCATGCTGCCTACCTTGCAGAAGGCCATTGTCCACACCATAATGATAGACATGTGTAATGACCATATACACATAGCAATGACATATGGAATGGACAGCCACCCTGCCAATAACAGTACCCCCCAGGTGGGACACATCCCTGTGCCATGTATGTGACATACCCTGCCATACCATGCAGCCCTGCCCAGCAAGGCTGCACGTGCTATCACAGTCATACATGGTGCGATGGACAAATGGCACTTGCACTATCAACCGTCCAGAGCAGTAATGTGGCACTGATGCACCCTGTGGTGTCACAGGTGCTGTGTGTTGGTGTACAACGTGCGTGCGCACATGCTATGCATGACCTTCCCTGCTAATGTCATATGGTTACACAATGTCCCATGTGTATCACATGTGCAATACAGGTGAGCCGTGGCAGGTTGTCCAACACCCGTACAGTGCTGTGTAGATGTACATGGCACAACACATGCATGTACAGGTGTCTATGTGTATGTGTGCAGTGCCACTGCTGACGTTCATAATGGCTGCGTACGTGATGCCTAGTGACATATACACAGCATCCAGGTGAACAGTAGAACTGTGTGCACATTGGGACACGTGCCAACTGGTATGAACACAGGTGCAGGCAGGTACACATGTCCACAGCAGGTTACCATCAACATGGTGTGTGTACAGTGTGATGAGTTGACACACAGATATGATATGATACCCACTGCTTAATGGTGTGACGGCAACACGTCAGCTGTGTCAGTGCCATGATGCATCGCAGAGATTACTGTGCAGATGTACATGTCATAGCAATGTATGTCCAGCGGTATGCCAGTACATCAGTGTAAATGTGACCTGTCACCATCATTATGTCTTACAGATAATGCCACGTTCCCGGCTGCCAGCCTTCAGCCGCCAGGAGGATGACATAATCATACCGTTGCTCCATGACAACTATGACCTGCTATTCAGCCATGTTCCACAGCAAGCACAGCAGCGGGATGACCTGTGGCAGGATATGCACAGGAGGGTGAACAATGTGGGTGGCAACAACCGCACCTACCAGCAGATATGCAGACACTGCACAGACCTAATACGGCACGCGAAACAGCGTGCCGCCGCAATCGCCAGAGAACAAGGTGGGACAGGTGGTGGGCCACCAACCCAGCACCCACTCACACACAGAGGAGCTCCTGGCCAGTCTGGGGACACCCAGGGAACATCATGCAGAAACACTCGCTGCCATCGTGGAGGTGGGTGTCTCCCAACCAACTAGCCTGGAGCTGCCTGGTAAGTCAGTCTTGCATGTGTGTATGATAACTGACGTAGGTGTGGGTGTCACAGTACACCACATAATGTACCAACACATGCCAGGTATATGGCCACACAAGCTGCATACTACAGTATGCTACGTTGTGCTTGCAGACATGTGCATAACACATGCTACCACACAGGTACATGATGTGACATGCACAGTGCTTACTGTGGCTACAGTAATGGATAATGTGTATACTGTTGTGTCACCCCTATACAGGTACCTCTGGCGTGTCGCACAGCCATGGGTCCGTCGCAGGTGAGACTGTTGCTAGTAACAGGCATGTTACAGTGTATAGATATTAAGCCATGTGGCCAGGTATGACATGCACACCTGGGTCTGCTCCAGTCACGGTATACAGGTTGCACCACCTGACACACATGCCACCCATGTACCATAGATACAACCGTTAGTATACACCGGCATGACACCACATAACCCATCAGTGTGATATGTGCAGTCAGCTATGCATACAATGGTGGAGGTGTTCTACAATGGCTGCATATGTAGTATGCATCGGAATGCCATTTGCGGTATGCACACAGTACCACATAGTGAGCTGTGATCTGGC
The DNA here is from genome assembly GCF_019279795.1 of Protopterus annectens. Lineage (NCBI taxonomy): Eukaryota > Metazoa > Chordata > Ceratodontiformes > Protopteridae > Protopterus > Protopterus annectens. The sequence continues at coordinate 269,977,114 of NC_056741.1, read as the reverse complement.
CAGCACACAGGTGTTACCAATGTGACCTATGCCCCTGCATTGTGTGCACACGTTGTGACATGGCACATGACATGTCCCATGCATGTGGTGTTCTGTCTGCAACATTGTCACACCATGACATGACCTACGCCTGACATAGCAGACATCCACACTGTCTGCATAGCCCTCGGGATTGTGACACCTCAGACTAGTATGGGTGTATGTCACATGGGCCACCACAGGGATGTGTACACGATGCCCATCACACACAATTGTCCATGACCCAGTCAAACATGGCCATGGGTGATACCCACAGGCATGTTGCCACACAGTACATCTGGAGTGGGTAGTCACCGTTGCACTTTGTCCACACATAGTGCGATCATAGCTGTAGTGAACCACCTGTACATCTGATGTGGTACACCAGACAACTGCAATGCCTGTCTGCAGCCACTGGAGATGCCACCAATGTCTACCATATACATGCTGTGGAACAGCATGACTGTGTTGCAGACATGGCAATGCAATGCGTCCATGTTACGCATCGCACAGAAACATACCTGTGTCTTGCTGCCATGCAGTGGCACAGTGCCTGTACTCCCCACTGTATAGCTATGTACACAGCTCACACCAACCACATCTGCACAGACATCTTTGTTACACTTGCATTCTATCTGTAGCCTGTACACATAACACTGCACTGTGACGTCCAGTTTGATGTGGTGCATGTGGTGGGACACCATTCTCACATGTCCACATGTTATCGCACATGTTGGCGGAGTACATGACAAAGTGATGCCAGCCATGTGTACTGTTAACCTGCCTGTGGCCACACGGTGTATCACGGTGATGCATGCAAACTACCATGAATGTGTGTACTGCATGCCTACTGAAATGACACCTGCTTGATGTAGTGTGCACCCCAGGGCAGTATGCATACTACCACTATTAATGTCTGGCCTGCATTCACTGAGCTGTGGTGTGGGAATGCTGCATGCCATCTGCAATATCACATGCATGATGTGTCTGCGTGTGTGTGTCTGCGTGTGTGTGTCAGCGTGTGTGTGTCTCTGCATGTGTGTGTCTGTGTGCGTGTGTGTGTCTGTGTGTGTGTGTGTGTGTCTGTGTGTGTCTGCGTGTGTGTGTGCGTGACTGCATGTGTGTCTGCGTGTGTGCAATGTATCTTACAGTATGTCTTTGTATTCACAGGTGGTGTAGGTGCGTTCCCCTCCTGCGGTCCATCTGATGCTAGTGTCCCCACAGATACTAGCAGTGATGACCATATGCATGAGGCACAGGCAGGGTTGTCACGGGCAGAAGCTGTGCCATTGGTTAACATCCCACCTATGTCCCCTTCATCTCCGCACACGGTTCTGATGCCAACACATACCACATCACCGTTGCCCATAGAGGAAGGACAGTCAGCGTCTGTTGGCATTGAGCAGGAATGTGTGAGCATGTCTGTCTCCCCTTCGCAACCTCTAGGTGTGAGGGCATGGCCAGTACACCATTCGGGGGTACACACTACAGTCGGCACCGATGTCTGCTACTAGGCGTGTAGCCATGGCCAATGACATCCTGCATAGCCATGGTGACCATCCAGGTGAGTCATATGTGGTTGTTATGCCACAATGGCTGCCTACATCGTGCACGCCGGATGCCCTCTCATAGGGTATACTGTATGTGGTGCATCCCGTATCCATGTCGTGATGTACTGCTCCGTAGTTAGTTGGTATTCCCGACTGCAGCACTACCGTGTTACTGTACGCCCACCTTGGGATGCTAACATGCTGTGTGACTGCGCACTCGGTCTTCATTCCCTATCGGCTGCCTTGCCTCTGCAGATGATATCACCCACCTAGGGGTATGCCTCCTGACAGTGCTGTGCTCAGTAATCTCGGTAGCATGTTCTGTAAATGCATCATGCTGTAGTGTGTTCATGTAGGTAGGCGTAGGTTCGACTCCCGGCCCTTCTTGGTGTGTGTGTGTGTGTTTCCAACTGCCTCTGCGGATGGACATGCTTTTAGACGCTTCGCAACACATACCTTGGCTATTGCCAGCTATTCCCTTACGGATGATGTCACCCGCCTAGAAGTATGCCTCTGACAGCGCTGTGCTCAATAATCTCGGTAGCGCGTTCTGTAAATGCATCATGCTGTAGTGTGTTCATGTAGGTAGGCATAGGTTCGACTCCCGGACCTTCCCTGTGTGTGTGTGAGGTGTGTGTGTGCGTTTCCAGCTGCCTCTGCAGATGAACATGCTTTTAGACGCTTCGCAACACATACCTTGGCTATTGTCAGCTATTCCCTTACGGATGATGTCACCTGCCTAGAAGTATGCCTCTGACAACGCTGTGCTCAGTAATCTTGGTAGCGCGTTCTGTAAGTTCATCATGCTGTAGTGTGTTCATGTAGGTAGGCGTAGGTTCGACTCCCAGCCCTTCCCCATGTGTGTGTGAGGTGTGTGTGTGTGTTTCCAGCTGCCTCTGCGGATGGACATGCTTTTAGACGCTTCGCAACACATACCTTGGCTATTGCCAGCTATTCCCTTACGGATGATGTCACCCGCCTAGAAGTATGCCTCTGACAGCGCTGTGCTCAGTAATCTCGGTAGCGCATTCTGTAAATGCATCATGTTGTAGTGAGTTCATGTAGGTAGGCGTAGGTTCGACTCCCGGCCCTTCCCCATGTGTGTGTGAGGTGTGTGTGTGTGTGTTTCCAGCTGCCTCTGCAGATGAACATGCTTTTAGATGCTTCGCAACACATACCTTGGCTATTGTCAGCTATTCCCTTACGGATGATGTCACCCGCCTAGAAGAATGCCTCTGACAGCGCTGTGCTCAGTAATCTCGGTAGCACATTCTGTAAATGCATCATGCTGTAGTGAGTTCATGTAGGTAGGTGTAGGTTCGACTCCTGGCCCGCGTGCGTGTGTGTGTGTGTGTGTGTGTGTGTGTGTGTGTGTTTCCAGCTGCCTCTGCAGATGAACATGCTTTTAGACGCTTCGCAACACATACCTTGGCTATTGTCAGCTATTCCTTTACGGATGATGTCACCCGCCTAGAAGTATGCCTCTGACACCGCTGTGCTCAGTAATCTCGGTAGCGCGTTCTGTAAATGCATCATGCTGTAGTGAGTACATGTAGGTAGGCGTAGGTTCGACTCCCAGCCCTTCCCCGTGTGTGTGTGTGTGTGTGTTTCCAGCTGCCTCTGCAGATGAACATGCTTTTAGATGCTTCGCAACACATACCTTGGCTATTGTCAGCTATTCCCTTACGGATGATGTCACCCACCTAGAAGTATGCCTCTGACAGCGCTGTGCTCAGTAATCTCGGTAGCGCGTTCTGTAAGTTCATCATGCTGTAGTGTGTTCATGTAGGTAGGCGTAGGTTCGACTCCCGGCCCTTCCCCGTGTGTGTGTGAGGTGTGTGTGTGTGTGTTTCCAGCTGCCTCTGCAGATGGACATGCTTTTAGATGCTTCGCAGCACATACCTTGGCTATTGCCAGCTATTCCCTTACGGATGATGTCACCCGCCTAGAAGTATGCCTCTGTCAGCACTGTGCTCAGTAATCTCAGTAGCGCGTTCTGTAAATGCATCATGCTGTAGTGAGTTCATGTAGGTAGGCGTAGGTTCGACTCCCGGCCATTCCGTGTGTGTGTGTGTGTGTGTGTGTGTGTGTGTGTGTGTGTGTGTGTGTGTGTGTGTGTGTGTGTGTTTCCAGCTGCCTCTGCAGATGAACATGCTTTTAGATGCTTCGCAACACATACCTTGGCTATTGTCAGCTATTCCCTTACGGATGATGTCACCCGCCTAGAAGTATGCCTCTGACAGCACTGTGCTCAGTAATCTCGTAGCGTTCTGTAAATGCATCATGCTGTAGTGAGTACATGTAGGTAGGCGTAGGTTCAACTCCCAGCCCTTCCCCGTGTGTGTGTGAGGTGTGTGTGTGTGTGTGTGTTTCCAGCTGCCTCTGCAGATGAACATGCTTTTAGATGCTTCGCAACACATACCTTGGCTATTGTCAGCTATTCCCTTACGGATGATGTCACCCGCCTAGAAGTATGCCTCTGACAGCACTGTGCTCAGTAATCTCAGTAGTGCGTTCTGTAAGTTCATCATGCTGTAGTGTGTTCATGTAGGTAGGCGTAGGTTCGACTCCCGGCCCTTCCCCGTGTGTGTGTGGGGTGTGTGTGTTCACAGCTACCCTAGTAGAGTGTAGCTATTTTAGACGCTTGGCAACACATACCTTGGCTATCGGCGGCTATTCCTTTACGGATGTTGTCACCCACCTGGACGTGTGCCTCTGACGGTGCTGTGTTCAGTGGTCCACGTAGCGCATTCCATACCTGTGTCATACTGTTGTGCGGTTGGGTATGTGGGGGTGTGGTCAATCACCATGCCTGCCAGATGTGTGTGTGTGTCTATGCTCCCAGCCGCATGGGTTCATAGGGTATGGCTTTAGAGTTTCTGCAGAACACTTATATCCTGACGCCATCCCTGTGTTTGTGGATGGTGAGACGCAGCTCGTGGACTGCCTGTGTGCCTGCTGTGGTTGGTGACCTCCGTAGCGTGTTCTCCACGTGCACCCTGCTGTGGTGTGGTGGGGTGGTGCTGTGTACGTTACACTCACGGCCTTGCCACATGTGTCCGTCTGTATTTCTCTCGTTGTATATATACATACCTATGTTGTGCCCATAGCGCTGCTCTTGCATGGACAGCTGTCTGTCCCATATATCGCATATTTGCACGGCTGACACATAGAACTGTGGTACGATGCATATCCACTCATTGTCCATGCAACGTCCATATTCCAGAACACCCTAGAGACATCTGCTGGATATCGTGGCAGACAGCTATCCTTGCTGTACTGGCACTGTACCCGTACATGCCATAAACCTTGTGTATAATTGCCTGTTTATGGTGTGTGTATGTCTATCTGTGCTCTATGCATGGTCGTGTGTGTGTCCCGCTATAGCCGTCTGTGCAGGTGTCGCCACTATGGGTAATCCTTGTAGACAGCTGTTTCATGTGCACTTCAGCACATACCTGCAGACCGTACTACCCCACGGCAGCGCCTTAGATCGACCGCTGCCCTAGGCTATAGGGCTCCATGGCCCACCACCACAACACATGGTGCCCCCATCCTGGTGTACCTACATGACATACCTACTAGACAGGTGACCCTACTAGTGCGGCGCCTAAGCAGCCGAGGATTACGTATGCCTACGGCCGCTATGAGCACATCACAAGGCATACGTTTACATTCAGTGTTTTACAAAGGCTAGGTTATAATACCAGAGGGGGGACCTCATCAACTATGCTTTAGAATGTGGATTGAGATGGATTATTAGGTGGAGAGTTGACCACACACCAGGGCTGACTGATGAAACACTGATTAAGCCTCTTTTGGGAAGCAGGTGGCTTAAACCCAAGTAACAGGAATGTAGTTTAGGTACAGATATACAGTTAACACACATTAGTCCACTCTTTCAGTTGTTTACCACTGTATTACATTGATATGATATACATATCTTCTATATATATATTGTTAGATCTTTGATTGATGAGTATTAGGCATAGTACAATATCATATAATACATGTTTTAATAGGATGTTTTTGGAGATGTTAATATATATGTGTGTAGTTAACATTGCGCCTGTGCTTTATATGCTGTGGTTAATTGTTCATTGTTTGCTGAGAAATTGACCAATGAAAGTGTATGGAGGGATATTTAAAGCCTGGATGCTTTTATGTTATGTGTAAGTCTGACGGAGCCTACGGGTGAAAGCGCTTACTTGTCTATGAAGGAACCTTTGTATACCATTTGGGCACTGTCCTGGACAATTTCTAGGTTGACTGTTTCATCTACCTATGTTTGTTTTGGATTGTGTGCCATAAGGTGCCAGCGGTTCTTTGATGTTGATTAGGTGTATTCCATGGTCAATTGACATTAATCCTATTAATTCACTGAAGGATGTTCTTTATAAGTGGGAACACCATAGTTTAACCATCCTATGACCTTCCTAGTTGAAGTTGTTAGTGTGCCATTGGTATGTGTTCCACAGGTCGCCCATTTGTTCCGCAGTATGGAAGCGAGTGATCCCCATTTTGTTGCTGGCAGATTGAGTGCTGTGTACACCGGTATTCGCACGGTGGTCTGACTTTGTATGGGGAGTGTCTACTGTAGTCCCTATCTGTATTTCCTGTGTTATGCCTTACTGCAGCTGTGTAATTCCACCAGGTTTGCAGTTATGGGTGCCATCTTGGTAAATGCGCTTGTCCATCCATGGGAATTGCCTACTGGACACTGGTATAGGGCTGTACACATTTCACACCTGCATTTAGCATTATCCGGTGGATGCTTTGCATTATTAGTGGGGAGTAAGGCATGTGCTATACCCACATCCCTCCCACGGGGCGGGACAACGGATTATCTGCCAAACAACACCGAGCCCCATTTCTGCATACCCAGGATCCCATGGCTGCAACCCTCAACAGTACCCATTACACATCCTTCATGTGTGCGGGACTGGGATGTGGACGCACTTCTATGGACTCGACAATCTGGGGATTTCTGTTCATATGTCCTGCATTTCATGGACACTTGTCATCAACCTTAAACACGCTGGTGGTGCATATGTCTAGCTGTGCCGTAGTCACGGCTGTCACTTCTTCTGGGTCGATTGATCGCAGCTGGTAGATATTGCGTACAGATCAATTTTTGGGGTCCTACAATGGACACCAATGTGCATATGTAAAGTGTAGAACTTGTTGGACTGTGTCCATCTGGCCAGTGGTTTTGACTGCTGCTGTATGTTCCCCAATCGCGGATGTCTGTTTGACTACCCATATTATGTAGTGCTACAAAAACTAGGTTTTCTAAAATGAACCCAAATGGTGTAAATCCAATGATGCAGGTTAGCAACTGGTTTAAATAATCCTCAGAAGTCCCAATAGGAAATATCCGCCACTGTATTGTCAAAATAACACCACCAAAACATGTAGATCCTATTAATTCATTGAAGGATGTTCTTTATAAGTGGGAACGCCATAGTTTAACCATCCTATGACCTTCCTAGTTGACGTTGTTGGTGTGCCATTAGTATGTGTTCCACAGGTTGCCCATTTGTTCTGCAGTATGGAAGCGAGTGATGCCCATTTTGGTGCTGGCAGATTGAGTGCTGTGTACGCCGGTATCGACGCCGGTCTGACTTTGTATGGGGAGTGTCTACTGTAGTCCCTATCTGTATTCCCTGTGTTATGCCTTACTGCAGCTGTGTAATTCCACCAGGTTTCCAGTTATGGGTGCCATCTTGGTCGTACGCTTGTCCATCCGTGGGAATTGCCTACTGGACACTGGTATAGGGCTGTACACATTTCACACCTGCATTTAGCATTATCCGGTGGATGCTTTGCATTATTAGTGGGGAGTAAGGCATGTGCTATACCCACATCCCTCCCACGGGGCGGGACAACGGATTATCTGCCAAACAACACCGAGCCCCATTTCTGTATACCCAGGATCCCATGGCGGCAACCCTCGACGGTACCCATTACACATCCTTCATGTGTGCGGGACTGGGATGTGGACGCACTTCTATGGACTCGACAATCTGGGGATTTCTGTTCATATGTCCTGCATTTCATGGACACTTGTCATCAACCTTAAACATGCTGGTGGTGCATATCTCTAGCTGTGCCGTAGTCACGGCTGTCGCTTCTTCTGGGTAGATCGATCGCAGCTGGATGATATTGCGTACAAATCAATTTTTGGGTCCTACAATGGACACCAATGTGCATATGTAAAGTGTAGAACTTGTTGGACTGTCTCCATCTGGCCAGTGGTTTTGACTGCTGCTGTATGTATGTTTGACTACCCATATTATGTAGTGCTACGACAACCAGGTTTTTCAAAACTGAACCCAAATGGTGTACATCCAAAGATGCAGGTTAGCAACTGCTTTAAATAATCCTCAGAAGTCCCAATAGGAAAGATTCGCCACTTTATTGTCAAAATAACACCACCAAAACAAGTAGATCACGAGCACTTTCGCCCGGTCTTACCGGGCATTTTCAAGTGTAATTAGCTAAAAGAATAACTCTAGCTTTTATAGCGCAAGTGCGTTCTGTTAATTAACTAATTGATTAAAATATCACCATATTGTAAATAAATTAAATCCACTTCTACAAGCATTAAAGAGACAAATAGATATTTAAAAATGCTCGACACAATAAATGCATTGTTAAAATGTATGTCTGCAACTTATATGAATTCAAACAAAATTCATTCTTTATGTTCAAAGTTGCTTGTGAACCATTTGAACCAAATAAAACATCAGTACCATGGTGATAAAAAATTAGTTCTATAAAAGCTAGAGTTATTGGTTTAGCTAATTACACCTGAAAAAGCCCGGTAAGACCGGGCGACAGTGCTCGTGATCTACTTGTTTTGGTGGTGTTATTTTGACAATACAGTGGCGCATCTTTCCTATTGGGACTTCTGAGGATTATTTAGAGCAGTTGCTAACTTGCATCTTTGGATTTACACCATTTGGGTTCATTTTTGAAACACTTGGTTTTCGTAGCACTACATTGTGTTTGCTTGGTGCTCTCGGTTTAGGACCTGGTGGGTCCTTTTCCTAGTTTTTCTTGGTAAACTGTTCCTTTCTTCTTACCCATATTATGTATTACTTGGCCTATCTATATCCATGTTCCAGTAAGCGGAAATACAGCAAACCCTGAGTCCTGGTCATCTTCATAAAATACATTATTGAACATAAACCATGCCAAGACAGACGATGACAAAAACGATACACTCCACAGTCATAGGATACTGAGCTCTTTCACCCACTAACATGGGGCAACGTCGGAGTACGTGATACATTAGATAGTCGTCCCTTATATACTTCCTTCTGAGTCAGTTTAATGTCAACTAATTAATAGACTTGCTCATAGTTCAGTGGACCGTGCTCCAAGTCCTGATGATAAAGTGACATGTAGAACTTGGTGTTGCATACATTACTGAATGGAAACAATGATACAACAACGATGTGTTAATATAAATACAATATTGGTCAATACCATCAGTATATTGAAACATAGTTGATAATTGTTGTGAGTAAACCTTAGAATGTAGTGTGTTGGTAATGCTTTTGTTTATCATTGTGTATAATTGTTGCATTAAGATTCCAAATCATGGAATAAATAAGTACAATTACATGCATATTTTGTATAAATATGAATGTAAATAAGGGTCACAATGTTAAATATTGATATGACTGCATTATTACTATATCAATATGATATGCACTAAACTGTAGTTGTTCACATCTTGTTTTCAGGTGACAAATCTATGTCCATGCGTCATATATACGGGCCGTCGGACTGCTGTGTGTAGATATATACATGTGAACCCCTCGTTTCATACCTTGCTTTGTTACTGTCTGTGGATTACCTGTGTACACACATCAATTACCATGCCATACCTTTCCACTGTACAGGTTCGGGCATGGTGTATGGCTGGTTGGCCCTTAATGTTGCTGTGTGTTACATTGACCTGTGTCTATCTGGCAATTCGCTGGCGTGTCATGTGAGACCTTCTTGCTTCTATAGGGACATGATTCCATAATTGTGATGTGCTTCTACTGGCCATATATTTCTCTGTCATCTGTGATCTGTGTGTAACCAGTCCTTTCAGGACACTTTCTATTGTTGTTCTTCTTTGGTACATATATGAGTACTCTGGTATGTTGTGCTATTATTGTGTGTGGAGCATTTCTCCACGGGCCTCTGCTGACACCGGACATATATCCAGCTAGCCTAGCCCGGTCAACAAGTGTGAGCCCACTGAACACTTTTCGTACGGGTGCACCTTCTGACAAGTGGGTCGAGTTACAGATGCATAACCGTCGTCTATCCATACTACTAACACACGTTATTCTATCCACATTCTATGTTTGTCTTATCACATAGCGTGTGTTTCTCACTACTTCTAACGGTACTTTACATGGCACTGCCCGATTCCATACTTTCAGGGGCTGACAGTTTTGAGACATGTATGATTGACGTGGAGGACACGGCCTTAACATTCCCTGCTGTGAGCGGATCACACACGCACACGCGCACTTGCATTTCCTAATTGTGGGTTACGTGCAGGCGCACATGCATATCCGTATTCTGGTTACATATGTTTACTGGGTCTGTGTGGTTACGTGGCCTGTGTTAGTTGTGACTGTTCGGTAACATATCTCTGATCCGGTTGACGGACGTGTAAACGCACTTTCACCTTTACACATGTAACAGTCTTTGCGGCATGGACGCATTACGTGCTGCGATGCACATTTATATGTTCTATAGTCGTAATTCAAACGGGACTGCATTCACGTTTGCCGGTTACTGTGACCACTACACGTTAGCTGTTCGGTCTCATTTACATGCATACCCATGGTACTTAGCTAAATTTACATATCCCCCCACCGCACCACCCCCCCCGCACTCACGTAAGTCACAGGCATCCATTCTCCTGCTGGGAAAGGTGCGGTACTACATGTTAAACATTCCTCATTCCTTCCCGCTCATGGCCCAGGATGCATATGTCGTGACCGCATGGATATTCAGATCACAGGGGCTTATATCCCCTACGCATACAGGCCTTCGATTGTCAGGGTGTTCCTGTGGTGCTTTGGGTTTGGTCTTGTCCGCCTAGTGTACGGAACTGCCTTGACCGTGTACGAATGTCAGATGAGTCACATGGGCACGGTTTGTCTGTGTCTATGATACCATATCCCCCCCCCCCCCATTATTCCTAACCATGTGCGCTGATTGGCCGGTGTGCCCGATGTAGATCTTGTTATAGTAATTGCACACGGTCTGGTCGAACGGACCTATTTCCATTACTAAACTTCGGTATTTATAACCTGTATCGCTATATTACATGGGTTTAACATTGCGTGACGGCTTCCACCGAGCCACGGACATGTCCGTTGCTTAGTTTGGGGCAGTCCCGCTCTGCTACACACATTTAACATGGCGGAATAGGTTGTACAGCTCAGCAACGGGGACATCAGGCTCTCCGTTGCTGTTTAGTATTGAATCGCTATGTTGACATTATTTCACATAGCGTGACAGTGTCGACATTGGTTATGGACATCTCGCGCAGTACTTCCGCACCGCTGCGGGTGCCGTATGTCTGCTTTGGGTGGTGGACAGGCATTATGCTGTGCCATTATGTCTGGGAATATATGGTTTCTTTCCATAGATGATATAGCATACTAGCAATGACCCGCGTCTGGGTGTGGGTACTGTAGGTGTGGCCTTGGGTCAGGTGGTGCCCTAGGCAGAAGGACTCCATGGTGCCCCCACCACATCACCCGCTACCCCCATCCTGGTCTGCCTACACCGAATAAAGGCTGGTAAGGTGCCCCTAGCAGAGCGTCGTCCTAGGCAGCTGCCTACTTGGCCTATGCCTAAGGCCGGCTATGTGTGTGGTCCCTCGGGCGTCGGGCTCAGGAACGCACCACGTCTGCCGTGGGTATGTCTAGCATTACCCACATCCAGGCGTGGTTTATTGTTATGATGTTCCATGTGTACGGACACGTGTGTTTGGACAACATACAATAGCTTCTGCTATTGGCATACAGTGCTGTGGGTGGTGCCGGTTACCATACATATGGCTTTCTCAAAAGCTGACTTCGCACTTCTAAACACTAGTGTGGTCTCCTTTAAGGCCCCTGAGCCAGTGGTAAACATTACTCAAGCCACTGAATCACTTACATATGCCTTCTACCAGCACCTACAGGACTGCATGGATCAGGCAATCCCTTACACAACTGTGAGTCTTTGTACCAATGCCAAGCATCCAGTCTGGTGTACCCCAGCCATACACAAGCTCTACAATGAAAGGAGGTAGCTACTACAAGACAGAGCAGAATCCTTGTAAGGTATGACACCCTTGCTCATTATATGTGAAGAACTACAAGCTCTCATGACATCATCCAGGGCAAATCCGACAGATATATCACCAAGGACTTGACATACAATCATACGGCCTTCTTTAGCTATGTTGGACACCTGGGAGGACACTCCCAGATATGCTCGGACTGGGATCAGAATGATGTGAAGTTTACTGAACCTACACACATTGCCAACATACTGGCTGACGGGTTCGGTGCAAACATCCCCCCCTCCCCCCCACATGGAGAGATGTCTGTACCAGAGAATTGTGGCCCCCGAAACTTCTGTAACGCACAGGTGGGACATACTCTCTCCAAGGCAGTGAACACAGCATCCATGGGACCAGATGGTGTCCCGGCTGTGTACTCCACAAACTCATTGAGGAATTAGACCCACAGTTAGGACAGCTGTTTAATCTTAGCCTCACCTCAGGTAACATACCCAAGTTGTGGCACACGGCGACTGTAGTCCCACTTCACAGGGGCAGTGCCTCCACTGACCCTGGTAATTACCGTCCCATTAGCTTGACAAGCCTGATCTGCAAAGCCATGGGGAAGGATCATAATGGAACTCATAGATGAAGACATAGGGGACTTGCATACTTTGCATCCAACCCAGTTTGGCTTGGTCAAAGGCAGATCATGCGTTTAAAACTTGGTTGACGTTTTAGGAACAGTCACCGAGGCCATTGATGAGGGTCAGGCAGTCCATACAGCCTACCTCAACCTGGCAAAGGCCTTCAACACAATACCCCCCTCAGGTATCATTGATAAACCCATCGGCTTGGATGTGAACCCGTACATCGCAGGATGGGTTGCAAACTGGCTAGGTGACAGAACCCACACGGTCATAGTTGCTGGCACCATGTCAGACTCACAGCCGGTCACAGGTGGTGTCCCACTGGGCTCAGTCCTGGGTCCACTCTTTTTCTGCATCTACATTTCCAAAGTACAAGCAAACACAGGGGGGTTATGGCTGACAATGTTTGCAGATGACTGCGAACTGGGTGCCATAGTGGGACGGACATCTGACACAGATATCCTTCAGAAGGGCCTCACAGATATGGATATCTGGTGCCAGGGACATGGCCTACAGCTAAATGCCGGGAAATGCATAGTCATACCCTACGGGAAGAACAAGGTTACCCCTAGCTGCCATATAGGTGGCAATCCACTGAGCACAGAGGGAGTTACCAGGGATCTGGGGACCCAGGTTGTTAGTCACCATTCGTTCGACACACACGTTGCTAACGTAGTTAGGTAGACCTTCTACATTGCCCACCTGATCGTGCAGGGATTCACATCTAGATCAGGGGAGGTCATCGTCTCCTTGTACTCATCACTCATTAGACCTATGATTGAGTACATTGCCCCATTCGGAAGGTATCTGACCCGACACCTGCAGCAGCTGGGAAGGCCCCATAGGTTCATCGCCAAACGGATGCAGGGTGTCAGGAATTTGTGTTATGCTGCCCGACTGAAAGGACTCCTGCTCCATTCAGTCACATACCACTTGCTCAGTGGTGACCTGTGCCTGACATACAAGGCCATGTCGACCCATATTTGATGACTATGCTTCACCTAATGGATCTACATCCCTCAGAACCACAGGGGTAGGTGACGTGAACCTTGACACGGTCATTAATAGAATGTGTTGGAGGGACAGATTCATCACCCAGACACTCACTATGCTGTGGAACAACATCCCAGTACATGTGAGGCAGAGCACCTCGCTGGCCTTGTTCGAGGGGATCTTGACCAATGGATGGGAGATTGCAGATATACCCCAGGGATTACTTCATTGTCACTGCTTGACAGAGGTACAGCAATATAATAGGCATTGTTATCTTCGGACTGGAGGGTTGGCAAAGGCAACATAACTATGGGCTAGGGTTATAGCTGCCCTTGGGCAGATAGCCTACTATGTACCTATGGACCTATGAACCTATGTTCATAGTTTGTCCCATTCACACTTGTCTATGCCCTATCCTCATTCGTATGTGTATATTTCTGTGGCACATGATTGAACTATGTATTACCTGCAGGTATGCTGTGTACAGTGCACATACGTCACGGTTGATTACAGTGTATCTGTGTACCTACCTCTGTGATACTGAGGACTACCACACATCCTTCACAGCATTACATGCATATGTCCATACTATTATTCGTTGGCCTGTGGGGTTGTTAGGCAACGGTTACACGTGTCCCTGTTTGTGCACGCGTCATGGTGGTCTTTGACCAGCCTCCGTTGCTATCGTGGGATGGACGGTAGTGTTGGTGTGTGTTTGGGATGTGTTTCCACTGCCGGTACATCTGTGGGGTGGGGTTGGCACATGTTCCTCTTTGCAGGGAGCCCCATCCTGGACATTTGTGTCATGCGTCAACACTTGGCACGTGCCATATGTCCTGTGCTATTCCCACAGTCGTGTATGCCTTCCTGCATTACTACTGCGTGTTACTGGCAGTTTGTATCTGGTACGCATGGCTATTATGTTGGATAGCTTGGCCTATTCCCATGCTATGACATACCCATTCATCCAGGCATATACATGTTATTCCATCCTTTGCGTTGGCCGTGGGTGTTTGGCCATCCGGCAACGCTATTCTCAACGTGTGATGTCCCACCTTCACCTTCTGTGCATGTGGCACCCTGTTGGGGCATCCTGCTTGGTGGGCAGATGTTCCGCCATATGTGTTGCTTTTGACATGTCTGCATAGCTAATCATCAGTACGGTGGCTGAACATACTGCCTTGTCCAGATGTGTACAGTTATGGGCACCGTGGTGTGTGCACACCTATGGGGTTTCGACAGGTCCATACCACATGCGGGATGTACACATTCTGCCGACACATTCACATGCAGCCATTTGGATATCAGTACCTGAGGTGGGATGTTGACATGTGGGGTACATATTTGCCCGCGTGGCACTGCCTAGGACAATACTTCTTACTACATTTCAGGTATACCCATTGTTTGTAGGTGTGCAGCTGCGCAAGGCTGCTAGCTGGGTTGGGTGCACGGTCGTACATGGGTGCGGGTTACGTGCTATGACGGGGCTGTTGTGTATTACATTTGCATGCATGGGTTCTGCTTCTGGATATTACGCTTAGGCATACGCCGTCCTATGTGTATGTGATGGGCACGTTGCTGGGTGTAGTACATGTTGCTATGCACATGTTTGTCTGTGTTTAGGGTATCTGGTTTCCTTCTGGTTGTTATATCGACACGGCTGCCCGGCTGTATACTCTCACTACTGCTGGTGACCATGCCCATGTGGCTACTTGTGTGTAGGTGCGGCGCGCTGACATGCTGCGGTACACCTTCACTGGGTATGCCCACTGACAGTGCATTGTGTGACGGACACGGTATTACGCGTATCCTTTGTTCCTTGGACGGGTACAATTTGGACTTCGTGGGTTAATGTTTGGTTCTCCGTTTTGTGTGAACGGGTACTATGTTGCATACTCTGCGTACGTTTCATTATCCACGGACCATGGCTGGTGCGGTTACTATTGCAGGCGGCCTGTGACAGTCAGCACTTTAGGTTGCTCATCGCCTGCCGGCTTGGCCACGCCTACGGGCGCATCCTACTTGGACTCGCGCACGTGCCCTCTGCACGTGTCTGTGGTTGCGGCGCGCACTCATTACTATGCCTATGGCGCTGCTACGCCGATTATACACTGCACTGCTGGTGCAAGCCTTACACCGGCCTTGCACCGAGCTTCATGAATCCCGGGGTCTGTTTATTTGGTTGGATGGTTAATTCAATAACTGGAAAAATGAAAGTGGGTGGTGGAACGATGCTTCATAAGTAAATAAGTGAGCGGGGGTAAAGGAAGCTGTTTATTTGGTCAGGATGAGCTGAGTCATACTGCACTAGTTAGTTATGCGCATGTTTATGTGGTGATAAATAAATTGAAATATTAGGAACTCCAGGAACCACAATGAGACAGTATTTTTTGAGCGCTTTCTTTCACATTTATTGTAGTGAACTTCTTCAGAAAAAGAAGAGACTTCCCAAACTCTTCTTTTATAATTACAATGAAGGAAGTGATGTCATGAACATGAGTTAATTGAATTAATCATAAAACTTGTATATACATATAAATGCATTAAATAATTAAAACCCCTAATATGTACCCGTATGGTACATCTTTTAAACACTTATTAAATACAACTACGTATTATCAAAATGAATTTTGTCTCACTTATTTTATATATGTTTAAATATACTCATAGTGGTTTCATTTGAACCTTTGAAAAGTTCAAATAACTTCTATCTGAGAAAACTACCATTCCAATAAATTGTTTTCTCTTTTTCTGTGTAAATAACCTTATTTCATAACCAAAACAAATTCAAACTGTGTATTCAAATTAATTCATGAATTTTCTAATTTTATCATCCTGTACAAATATGAATATATAAGTATATGAATATGTGAATATCTAAAATACATACATCTATCATAACTACCTTCACTACTGTAATAACAATTGAATACATGAATCTAAATTCCAAATATAATTACTTCCTAGTCTCTCAATTAATAGAAAATTATTACTGTTGTTACTGTAATAAACTCTATGTGCACTAAACTTATACACTATTGTATGAAAATATGTTTATGTACGTGTGTAATAAATGTACATTTCTCCATAAAATAGATTAAGTTACTTAGACCTATTCTAATGAAAAAATAATACTTAATGGTCTTATCTATTTACCAAGAAACATTTTAAATTGATCATCTCATTTAGACCCGGTGCATGGTCTGCTCCCAACAAAAGTTGCCACAATGCCTCTCTTTGTTCTAATTTGTTATTTAAATCACCAGTGTACAATCCCTGATCTACCTGTTCTAGAATGAAAAATTCAAACTTTTTAAAGTTTTCACATTCCAGAGCATGTCTTGCTAAAGCGTTATTTTTATCCTTTTTTTTAATAGCCAAACTATGCTCATATATTCTGCGTTTTAATAATCTCTTGGTCTTTCCAATGTAGTAACATTGACACGTGGAACAACTTGCCAAGTAAACCACCAATTGCCTATTACAATTGTAATACTTGGAAGCCCACATGATTCTACCCAAATGTTTAATTTTAACAAATGAACTATTACTAATGAACCTACATTGTTTGCAATTATTGCAAGCATAAGTGCCTTTCTTATTGACCACCGTTGTTTTTTGGGATTGTTTCAAGTTGTTTGCTCTTTCAAGAATCAATTTAATATTTGTGACCATTTTGTAAGTAAACTTTGGTGATGTACCCAAAATGGTCACCAATTCTCTATTACCCAAAATGATGTTCCAATTCCTCTCTATTATGTTTTTTTATAAACCACATTTTGTCTGTTATAGGTAAGGGAAAAGCACTTAGAAACTCCTGTCTAGTGGTAACCACTACTTTTTTGACAGTAATAGGCGCCCCTACAATAACATCACCTGAATGTAGAATGGGTTGAGCTACCCCCTTTCTTAACTCTGTCACTTCTTTTTCTAACTTTGTTAACCAATATTGGTCATAACCTCTTTGTATAAACATATGCTTTAGTAATGTTAATTCTTCCATATATACCTCATCCTTAGATGTTAATCTGCTAAGCCTTATCATTTGGCCCTTTGATGACTCCCTTCTTCATGTGCTCTGGGTGAAGACTATCTTTGTGTAAGTATTGGTTAACAAGGCATGACTTTCTATAGATTTTACTGTGTACTTTACCTTCCACTCCTTCTCTATTAAGGGTCAAATCAAGGAAGTTTATTTGCTTTCCAAAACCACCCATCTTAAAATATAAAAATTCGGTGGTTTTGTTCAGATCTTCCACCATACTTATAAATTCACTCTTGTCTCCCTCCCAAATGAAAAGCAAGTCATCAATGTATCTGCAATAAAATAACACCTTACCAAAACTCGAATGAGTTTTCAAACAGTTTCGTTCCCAGTTGGCCATTACAATATTAGCAAATGCTGGTGCAACTCTGGATCCCATGGCCACTCCGGAAACCTGTTTGTACAAATTCTTGTTAAATCTAAATATGTTGTTGTCTAATATTATTCCCATAAGTGCACAGACTGTATTGATTCTTTCACTTTGAAGGTCGGTCTTAGTCGAGAGATATTCTCTCATATATTCCAACCCTTCTTCTTGGTTGATAGATGTATATAGACTTTTTACATCTAAGCTTGCAAAAACTGCTTTATCACTTGTAATTTTGATGTTACGTAATGTTTCCAATAAGTGCCAAGAGTCTCTCAAATAAAACTCTGACCTCTGTGCTATTGGGTTAAGAATGTAATCTAACCATATGGATATATTTTCTGTCTTAGAATTTTTGGCAGATATAATTGGCCTAAAAGATAACCATTCTTCCATGTTTTGTAATTTCGGAATTCCAAAAAAGTTAGACATGCTAGGATTCTCTACCAACAGAAAATCATAATCAGTCTGATTGATTTCACCCTGACAAAACATGTCAAACAAGGTAGTGTCAATTTTTCTAAAACTCAACCTCACTGAATCCAATGTCACCTTAGAGTAATTTTTTTCATCAGTTAGAAGTAAGTTCATAGCTTTGTCGTAATCACAACAATCCATGATGATTACTTTACCCCCCTTATCGGCTTTCATAACCCATAAATTGGGGTTACTTGCCAACTGTTCTAAAACCTCAGACTCCTCTTTGCTTAAATTATCTGGTGTCCCCGTAGATTTTAATTCTCTAAATTGTCGTTCACACACATTTTGGAACACCTGTAGTGTATTCAGCAAAGGCGGATTAAATGTACTCAGTTTACTTGGCATTGAATCATGTCTGTTGAAATCACTATTTCCAACATCATTCATAATATACTTTAGATTTAATTTTCTCAAATATAATCTAAAGTCCAATAATAATCTATCTAATTTCACCCTATTTTTCCGGAATAAATGTAAAACCTTTTTTCAACACTTCACTAGTTACAGGTGGGAATACAAGACAACTTAAATTTATAACATTAATAGAAAACATTTCATTAGTTGGTAAGTCCAAAGGTTTTATCTGTGTTTCCCTTTTCTCTTTCCCTTCTGTTGAGTTGTGTTGTACCAGTTGGTAGTCTTTCTTAGTTGGTAACCCCCTTTCCGAAAAGGGCTATTAGATTTATTATTATTTTGACTGACAACTTCTGCAAAAGTGTTACCAACTGCAGAAGAAATAATTTTGTTAGGCCCAGTCAAAACTTCATTCACAGTAGTAACATCTGGAACTTCCCCTTTGTTGGTAATCACTTGTTTGGGGCCATTTCCAGTATTCTTGTCATGTTGTGTTGATGTACTTGGTTCAGAGACAATCTGGTTATTAGTTATCTCAGTTTCAACCACATTTTCAGTGTTACTAATATAAGCTTGATTCAATTTGTATACCCTAATGTCCCTCTTGAGCTTGTTCTGTTTCCTTGAAATTATAGTAGCTCGATGCCTGTTTACTTTGGCCTCCACGCTATTATACATAGACAAAAACAAGTTGAAACAGTCAAAGCTTTTGATAGATTCATCAAGAGTCTTAATTTTGCCTACAATTCTGTCTATTTCTTTCTCATAATGTGCGACCAAAAGCCCCATCATAGCAATTCCAGTATCGTTATAAAGCGTTATCAAACGGTTACTTAATTCGTCCCCAGGGGTTACACAATTGGGGAATTTTGCTGTCCTTAACCCCTGTGGTATGATTTTCCGTTTGATACATTCATTAAGATAATGTACTTCAAGTACAAGAGTAGCGTGTTTAAAAATAAGTTTCTCCAGATCAAAAATACGTCTTTTACAAATAGAACTGTCATTACTAACTTTACTTACATTGCCTCCGGGTAGAGTGTTCACTGTGTCTGCGAACGGGTTATCCGTTTTTTTGTTAAATAAACCCATTAAATTGTTCTCGAAAACAAGCGTTTCCGTTCTTTCACTTGGAGCTGCAATACCAGTTAATCCACTGTTGACTGAGTTCCTTGTACCCGCAACACGTACCGGAAAAGAGTGTTCCACAGTACTCGTCGGCTGTGCTGACTGACAGTTCTCTGTAGAGCCGCCCACTCCACCTCTCGGAGCTGTAAGTGCTGTGACTGAATCAGTCAATGAAACCATATCAATTCGTTTCACATTACGGCTCGAAGTATGATTAATAGAATCAGTATTTAAAGTGCCATTGTTTGAACTGCCACCATTTAAAATATCTTGCTTTAAAATATCCATCACAATTTTGACTACCATCGTAGTTAATTTCTCCTGCAAAACGAACGATGTTCCAGGCTCTTCAGCCCTTAACGTTGTATCTTCTGGCACCGGATATGTAGACATATCCAGTAGTTCATCCTGGGAAGATATCTCAGTAGCCATCCTAGAAAACTTTCTCTTCGAATACGAACAAGCAAAAAAGAACCAAAATGTACCAGAACGTCCAAAAAAAACGAAACGAAGATAGGAACTCCAGGAACCACAATGAGACAGTATTTTTTGAGCACTTTCTTTCACATTTATTGTAGTGAACTTCTTCAGAAAAAGAAGAGACTTCCCAAACTCTCCTTTTATAGTTACTATGAAGGAAATGATGTCATGAACATGAGTTAATTGAATTAATCATAAAACTTATATATACATATGAATGCATTAAATAATTAAAACCCCTTAAATGTACCCATGTGGTACAACTTTTAAACACTTATTAAATACAACTGAATGAATTTTGTCTCACTTATTTTATATATGTTTAAATATACTCATAGTGGTTTCATTTGAACCTTTGAAAAGTTCAAATAACTTCTATCTGAGAAAACTACCATTCCAATAAATTGTTTTCTCTTTTTCTGTGTAAATAACCTTATTTCATAACCAAAACTAATTCAAACTGTGTATTCAAATTAATTCATGAATTTTCTAATATTATCATCCTGTACAAATATGAATATATAAGTATATGAATATGTGAATATCTAAAATACATACATCTATCATAACTACCTTCACTACTGTAATAAAAATTGAATACATGGATCTAAATTCCAAATATAATTACTTCCTAGTCTCTCAATTAATAGAAAGGAGTTTCTAAGTGCTTTTCCCTTACCTATAACAGACAAAATGTGGTTTATAAAAAACATAATAGAAAGGAATTGGAACATCATTTTGGGTAATAGAGAATTGGTGACCATTTTGGGTACATCACCAAAATGTACTTACAAAATGGTCACAAATATTAAATTGATTCTTGAAAGAGCAAACAACTTGAAACAATCCCAAAAAACAACTGTGGTCAATAAGAAAGGCACTTATGCTTGCAATAATTGCAAACAATGTAGGTTCATTAGTAATAGTTCATTTGTTAAAATTAAACATTTGGGTAGAATCATGTGGGCTTCCAAGTACTACAATTGTAATAGTCAATTGGTGGTTTACTTGGCAAGTTGTTCCACGTGTCAATGTTACTACATTGGAAAGACCAAGAGATTATTAAAACGCAGAATATATGAGCATAGTTTGGCTATTAAAAAAAAGGATAAAAATAACGCTTTAGCAAGACATGCTCTGGAATGTGAAAACTTTAAAAAGTTTGAATTTTTCATTCTAGAACAGGTAGATCAGGGAATGTACACTGGTGATTTAAATAACAAATTAGAACAAAGAGAGGCATTGTGGCAACTTTTGTTGGGAGCAGACCATGCACCGGGTCTAAATGAGATGATCAATTTAAAATGTTTCTTGGTAAATAGATAAGACCATTAAGTATTATTTTTTCATTAGAATAGGTCTAAGTAACTTAATCTATTTTATGGAGAAATGTACATTTATTACACACGTACATAAACATATTTTCATACAATAGTGTATAAGTTTAGTGCACATAGAGTTTATTACAGTAACAACAGTAATCATTTTCTATTAATTGAGAGACTAGGAAGTAATTATATTTGGAATTTAGATTCATGTATTCAATTTTTATTACAGTAGTGAAGGTAGTTATGATAGATGTATGTATTTTAGATATTCACATATTCATATACTTATATATTCATATTTGTACAGGATGATAAAATTAGAAAATTCATGAATTAATTTGAATACACAGTTTGAATTTGTTTTGGTTATGAAATAAGGTTATTTACACAGAAAAAGAGAAAACAATTTATTGGAATGGTAGTTTTCTCAGATAGAAGTTATTTGAACTTTTCAAAGGTTCAAATGAAACCACTATGAGTATATTTAAACATATATAAAATAAGTGAGACAAAATTCATTTTGATAATACGTAGTTGTATTTAATAAGTGTTTAAAAGTTGTACCACATGGATACATTTAAGGGGTTTTAATTATTTAATGCATTCATATGTATATATAAGTTTTATGATTAATTCAATTAACTCATGTTCATGACATCATTTCCTTCATAGTAACTATAAAAGAAGAGTTTGGGAAGTCTCTTCTTTTTCTGAAGAAGTTCACTATAATAAATGTGAAAGAAAGCGCTCAAAAAATACTGTTTCATTGTGGTTCCTGGAGTTCCTATCTTCGTTTCGTTTTTTTTGGACGTTCTGGTACATTTTGGTTCTTTTTTTAAATTGAAATATTAGTGATAAATGAAGTTATGTTTATGGAATTTTAATAAAAGTCATCAAATGTCATTTGGTGTGATGTGTGTTTATTGAAGGGGACCTGAACAAAGTATTTTAAATAAAAAATTCAGAGCATCTGAGTATAATGCTTATATTGAGGTAACTTCCATAATTTATCTCTTGAACATAGAAACACAAGCAAGTGTGCACACATGGACAAACACACACACACACACACACACACACACACACACACACACACACACACGCACACACACATGGGCTGATGCTTTTATCTTAAGATTATTTTGGCTCAATAGTTCTAAGAAAAAAAGCAACTAGTTTTATTTGTCTCCCTTATAAACATAAAAAATCCCTTTAGTAAAGCATCCGCAACTTGTCAGAATTTCTTATTTCTTAAATATATATTTTATAATTTTATAATTGATTTTGTTCTCAGAAAACCATAATTCTAAACAAATGTTATAAGAAAAGGCAGTCCAGTCTGGCAAACTCCTTATATGCGTGCATTCATTCATTCATTCATTCATTCATTCATTCATTCATTCATTAACTCTCCAGGATAGCACTCAGTGAGGACAAGCTTACCATGAAGGGGGAACAAGCAGGATGCACACAAACACACACACATGTGCACACATACCACAACAGAAAATCATCAACCTGCAAGTGAGAAGCATATAGCATTACATAAACAATCAACACATCTCCAACATAAATGCATGACCTACTTTATTCATATCTGTGTCTTTTCCAAACACTTACAATGAGTGCCAGTGCCAAAATCAATAACACAAAAGCATTTAATTTTCCCAAAACAAAAACTAACCTGCTAAAATCAGCAACTATCTTGCAATAATTGCCTATGAAGTACTCAAGTGATCATCTTCTTCTATTGACTTAATGTCCATTCCAGCCCATCTGCCCCAGAAACATTTCTAGTAGTAAGGCACTAACATATGGCTCAACATGTGGCATTTCTGTGCCAAAACTGGGGAATCCCTCTCTTTTCATGAGATGCCTTTCTTGAACTAAATGTTGTTGCATACCCATTCCTCTGTAAATATGTGCATATATTTGTTTTTAGCATATCCTTGTATCTATAAATAAGTTTTGTTCATTTCTTATGTGATCCTATTCATCTGGGGTATCCCTGCAAATGGTCCATTGAGATCAGTGCACTACCCAGGTCAACAAATATAAATAAATAAATAAAAATAAATTAATAGCCAACAATAGGTACAGAAAAGAGACAACATTAGAAAATGTTGAAAACAGTAAATACACATTAATTACGTCAAGCAATTGCATGCAAAGCCATCTTTTCCAGATTTGTTCCCCAGTCTAACGACAGAACCCTACAACAACAAAAAAAAAGTAGTTGTTCCTCAGCCTCAATGACTTAATGACAGAACTTAGCACAAAAGTAGTGCTCCACCTAGTGTTCCTCTATCTTAACGACAGGACTTTACAAAAAAAGGAGTTCCTCTGCCTTAATGACCGAACTTTATTTTATTTGCATTTGTTTACCGGGGTAGTACAATGGGCCATTATGAGCCCATTTTCAGTGGAGGTTCACAGAGAAAAGCTCCACAAATAACAAGAACTAATGCATAAACTGAATACATATGAAATGACTACATACAAGGTAACGTATTTAAACAATTGGTAGTATTACAGGTATAATAACAAACTGACAAATGTAAAGACTCAACAAAGGTAAAGGGAAACACATTAAATAGCTATTGCTGACAGTAGAACTAGCGAGGCTTACAGCTGGCATTAACTATAGTACATTTTAAACATCAATGTCAGCATTAGGTAGAGTCAGTTAGGTTTTGTGAGGAGACAAGGTGCAGGTGCGATTCCAAATGGAATATAAGTAGTTTTTAGGGAAGTTTTGAAAGTGTCAGGATTTTGGGTAGTTCTAATAGTTAAAGGTAGAGCATTCAATGTTTTGGCTGCAGAACATGAGTATAGAAGCTGACCAGCTGGCAGGTTCATTTTTGTACCTGCAAAAGGTGCTGATTCTCGGATCTGAGAGGCCATTTTGGCTGGTAGAAACTGAATATCAGGCTAAGAACAGGACAGTCTGATTGTTTAAAGATTATTTTGTGTGCAGTTGTTAGTTGCAGGTAGTGAGGTAGTTCAAGGCAGCTGAGGAAGTAAAGAACAGTACAGTGGTGGGTAAAGTGCTTGGCATTAGTAGTGAATATGGCAATTTTGTTATAGAAAGTGCCGAGTTTAGCTGTTAGGCAGGACTGGAGATTAGTAAGTAGTGGTGCACCATAAAGTAGAGATGGTAGAAGGTAGAGGATGCCTAGATTTAGGTGAGTTTTACTGATGTTATAATGTATGGGTAAGTCAAATTTCAGGTGTTCATCTATAAGCATTTCTAATAGTTTTGTATGGGTAACTACATTGATAATTGTGTTACTCTGTGAAATTATAGTAATTTGGGCTTTGTTTAAGGTGACTGTCTTCTTAGAGATGAAGAGCATGAGCTTGGTTTTGCTTGGGTTAAGTAATAGGCAATGTATGGGGGATAGGATTTTGTTGTGAAGTAGAAAATTTAGAATTTGAATATGTATACATTTTTACAAGATCTTAGAGTTAGGAGAGAGAATGGCTATAGGTCTGAAGTTTGAGATATCAGAATTATTGCAACCTTTATGAAGAGGAAGAATAAATGCTTTTTTCCAGATTATAGGGACATAAGATTCTTGGATGGATCTGTTTAATAGAATGGCAATAGGGTAAGCAATAGCTTCAGCTGCTAGTTTTAGGAATAGTTTAGGCAGGTTGTCAGTAGAATTAGAGCAATGTTTGGGCTTGACAAATAATCGTTTTATTGTGCTGGTTGGAATGAGTGTAAAAGTGAACATCGATGTAGAATGGTTAGAGGAACTGTGAGAGGAATGGGAGGGTGTGGTGGAAGTGGAGCAAGAGGATAGTTGTAATGGAACTGCAGGGTTAGTGCTGCTATGGTCTTGGGGAAAAGAAGCAGTGATGTGTGCTATAGCATTGATAAAATGAGAATTACAGAGAGTAGGTATTTCTTGAGGTATTTTGTCAGGATAAGGACATGGGTTGCTCTTTGTCCCTGGATTTAGTAGTGATGTAATGAACTTCCAGAATTTTTCTGGGTTTAACTTATGGTCATTCTGAAATTTTGCATAGTGGTCTTTTTCGTCTTTGTTGACTAGTCTTTTTACCTGGTTTCAAAGTTGTTTGAATTTCAGTAGATCTGGAGGGTTTTTATTTGCTATCCATTGTTCTGAAATGTTGTCACTGACTTTCGTCAGTTCTTTAGTGGCCTTAGTCAGCTATGGGGCACTGACTTTCATCAGTTCTTTAGTGGCCTTAGTCTGCCATGGGGCACTGGCTTTCATCAGTTCTTTAGTGGCCTAAGTCTGCCATGGGGAACTGGCTTTCATCAGTTCTTTAGTGGCCTTAGTCAGCCATGGGGCACTGGCTTTCATCAGTTCTTTAGTGGCCTTAGTCAGCCATGGGGCACTGACTTTCATCAGTTCTTTAGTGGCCTTAGTCAGCCATGGGGCACTGACTTTCATCAGTTGTTTAGTGGCCTTAGTCAGCCATGGGGCACTGACTTTCATCAGTTTTTTAGTGGCCTTAGTCGGCCATGGGGCATGGTCTACTTTGATCTGCTTTAGACAGAGAGGAGCAAGGCTATTTAGTGTATGCAGAAATATTGAGGTGAAGCAGTCGACTGCATCATCTAGAGGGAGAGTTTTTAGCATGTACCAGTTAATCTTTTTTAGAGTATCTATGAAGCTCAATGGGTTGCATTTTGTTAGGTTCCTTATTAGTTTATATCTTTTTAATTTCTCCAAATCTTTTGGGTTTCTAATAGCATGACAGGAATGGACCCCATTCCTAAGTCAAAGTATGATTAAAGTTCATGAAATTAGTATTGTTTCAGTCTTTGATGTCAGCCAGAAGTGCTCTTCACAGCACCTGCAATGTGCACAGTAATTACTTCTTCTGCAATTCATATGGGGTTACATGTACTGGCAACATATCTAAATACGATTGTAGATTCTTTTTTATAAGACTTGTTCCTACCACTATTGTAACTGTCTGGGTATCTTTCTTCTACATTGCTCTCATTTCTGCCTGCAGATCACGATATTTTATGAGTTTGTGTCTCTCTGTATGCAAGACACTGTAATCACTAGGTGTGGTGATTTCAATGATCAATGCTACTTTTATCTTCTTTTCATGGACCACTATATCTAGTTTTATAGCATCTATGTTTTGAACTTTTGGTAATGGGTGATCCCATGTCATATAAACTTCAGAATTTTCTATGATGCTTTGTGGCTCATGTTTAAAGTGTTTTTCAGCCACTTCAATACCATAATGTTTGCACAATCCCCAGTGAAGAGTCTTGCCACATTATTATGCCTTTCAGTATACAGTCCTTCTGCCATTAGTATGCCACAACCAGCAACGAGGTGTGTGACTGTTTCCAATTCAGTTTTACAAAACCTACATTTGTCCATTTCTCCCACATGTTCAGTGGACTTTCTAAACCAGCATGTATGTAGCCCACTATCTTGGGCCATCAATACTAACCTTTCATCTCCTGGTTTGAATTCTCCTCTCCTTAACCATTCCTGCATTAGTTCCTGATCAACATGAGGTCCTTCCTGAAGTTTTCTATACTTGCAACAATATTTATGCATTTTCCACATTTCTTGCTGTCTCATCTGGTCCTTCTCCTTATATTCTTTCTTTCTTTTTTTTTGCACATTCAGTTGGTGCCTGATTTTATCTACTTCTGGTTTGATTTCCATTCCTGCAAGATGCTGATATGCTTCTGCTAGATTAAGCAGAGAAGTCATCTTAGATTTATTCTCCTCATGTTTCAAAACTTTCACTATGTTTGGGTCTTGTGAGGTCAGCAGATCTATATACTGATGTGGCTTTTAAAATTAGGTGTAGTAGAGTGAACAAAAGAGGGGAGGTGGTCACTGACAGTGTTTGGGAGAGTACTGGCAGAAGATATTTTATTGGGGTCATTGACTAGAATCCAATGTAAAATGGAGCTGCAGTAGTTGTTCCTATTAGGTCTGTTCGGGGAAGTGATAAGCTAAGTAAAATTAAATAGATTGATTTTAAAGATCGAATGTTGGGGCACAGGTCTAGTCAGTTGATATTTACATCACCCAGGATAACAATTTCATTCTTGATATTATTGGAAATACAGGAAATAATTTCCTCCAGTAAGGGTATGTTCTTACCTGGGGGTATATAAAGGACTATGATACATAATTTTTTACAGTTGTTCATTATCAGGATGGAAGGAAGAATTTTGGCAGTGGCAAATTACGAAATATAATTTGTATATGGAACTATATTATAGGAGGTAGAAAGGAGAAGTGCAACACCGCCTAACTTTTTGTGGGGTCTATCACATCTTATGGTTTCAAAGCCTGGAGGGAGAAATTTGAAGTCCTTAATATACAGTTTTAGCTAAGTTTCAGTAGCAGCAATGATGTTGGGTTGATTGTGGACAACCCATGCGTGAAAGTCTGAGATTTTATTATGAAGCTTATGCTTTGTAGGTTTAGAGTGCTCTTATATAAGGATTTATGGGAATTTCTGGCATGAGGTTGTGTAGGGGTAATGACTGAAGTGGGAGCAGGATTGGGGTGGACATCTCCATATAAAGGTAAGATAGTTAGCCTGAATGAGTAATGCAGTAGCTGATGTTTTCTGAAGGGTTTGGTAAAATAAGTTTGTGGGTTGGTGGTAGAAATGTGTGACACGATGGGTTGCCTATTATTTAGTGGAAGTATTTTTTATTTTGTGTAGGAGAATGGGTTTTATTCGATAGAGGTTGGGAGATATGTTTAAATAACTTTCAAAAAGGTTAGAAAGGTTAGCTGAAGGAAATGTGGCTGTTCTGAATTTGGAGGGTGACTGGAAAACCCAGAAATTACTGAGAAGAAAAATATCAGCCAGCAGAAACCTCAGATTGGTGTCTAAATAACTGCAAATAAATATAAGGTCCCTTCTTTAGCTTTAGTCTTCTTAAGTCAAGAGAAACATGGACTCATGTAAAATAAGGTTAAATAGGAACGTGTTTTAATGCTAAATGAAAAATATCCTTGAAACTTATGTGCTCCTGTAATGACTTGGGTAATAAGCTATGAAGTGGATAGAAAGAAGAAGGGGGTAGGGGGGTGGGGCTAACAGTATTGTCCTTGCAAGTGTGCATGCCACTCAACCATTATACTGACTGTTAAGGTTAGACATAATGCATGTAACAGCAAATTACACTGTGGAAGGACATACTTTGCTGGACAGCAGTACAATTCATTTCTGCACTTCAGCATTGGGGGAGAGTTCTCCTTATCAGGCACAGGGTTCAGGTGGGAGCAATTAAAATAGTATGGTGGGAGATTGGCCTAATGGTTAACATGTTTACCTTACAGACACCAGGTACAAGGTTTGATTCTCACATGGGGTAACTAGCTAGGCTTAAAATGGCCTGACAGGGCAAGGTAGCATAGTACTAACCTATGAACAACAAACAGGAATTAACAGGGAACAACAGAGGAAACTAGAGAACTAGTGCCTTTATATATAGAGTGCTAACTGTAGTTGGGGGTCTAGGATGGGACCCAGCTAAGTAAACAGCAAGATTTACACAGAAAAAAAATGGATAGTAGTTAAGCAAAAAAAAAAACAACAGCTCAGTAGACTACCATCAATAACACTAACATATCACAGTTCACGGCCTAACTTTCTTTTAATGACTTTTCAAATCAAATTGAGAGACACCTCGAGTGAAAAGCACAGTCTAGCTGTTAGAATACGCAATTGAATAAATAAAGCAGTTAAATCTGGTTAAGGGTACAGCTCTCAGCACAAGACAGAAGAGATGGCCAAAATCAGTCATTCAACTAGATAAAGCAGACTAGCATCTCAAACACCATCACTTATACACGCAGTTTGACCATAGATAGGGAGAAACATCAAATACAAATAGTGTCACTTAAATAGTGTATGCAGACATATGCCACAGCTCTCATACAGTTTGCTTTTTAGTTCTTTTCAGTTTTTGTTTTCTTTTAAAAGAGAACAGCACAACTACCATATGAAACTCTCTGTGTATAGGGATCATGGTTGGTCTCGGGGGATCTGCATGGTCTATCAGTTTCTGCTTTAGGATCAGTTTTGCAAGGCTATAGTCGAGATGCAGGCATGTATTACTTTGAAGCAAGACTATTTAGAGGAGACAGGGAGTTGCAGCATGAGTATCTTTCTGTTTTAGCATATCTATTTGAAGGTTAATCAGTATTCATGTACCTATTAGTATTGCTTTTTATCTTTGAAGCTCATCTTTTTTTTTTTATTTAGGTTTTATATTTTTTAATATCTTATTAATTTAGGAGTTGATTTTAGTAAAAAGTCAATCTTTAGTTTCAGTCTTTTAAAGTATGTCAAAGTTTTGTTAACAGCACAGAAATTAGTTCTTCTGCAGTCTTCACTGTCAATCAGATACTTCTAACACAGCACAATAAATGTTAACAGTCTTTTACTTCATTCTGGATTAAATTTCAGAGCAACTCCTCTGGATATTGTAATCATGTTCTTTCTTCTTTCTGCTATTGTTCTCTGAACTGTGCTCAGATCACGATTCTCTTTATTTTACATTGTCTCTGTTTGCACTGGTCTGTAATCATATGGTGATCTGTCTTCTCAATCTGTATCATAATCACTGTTATCACTTTGTACTATGATATTTCTTTCTTTATAGCATTTTAGTTTCTTTTCATGGGTTGAGTGATCTTTATTTATATAAATGCTTTTTTATTCTTCTTGAATGTGTTTTCCCATGTCATTTTGTTTTTCAGCCATGCTAATTTGCTTTGCTTTTCATGATCCCCAATGCACTTGCCTTCAGAATATATTATGCCTTGCACAATCCAGTTGCTCTGAGCATTGCTATGCACTTCAGTATTTCAGTATACAGCCTGTCTCCCATGTTTGTTTACAATTCAAACATTTGTTGTTTTGTTTGTATTGTTTTTCCCCCATACTATGTCCAGCCCAGCCACCCACACTGTCCTTGTACTACCCTAAGGCCCATGTATCCTTAACTTTTCCTTGGGCCCCCAACCTTCATTCTCCTGGTTCCTGCATGCCTTCCTTCCTGTCTTCCTCTATTATTGCATACTAAACATGATATCTTCCCTATTTATTTATTTCTCCTTAACAATTCTTGCATTTCTTCCTTTCTTCTTTTTTTTCTTTCTTTTTTTTTTTTTTATATTTTTTTCTTTTTGCCTTTTTTCCTCATTCCTCCTGATATCATCTATGCTGATTCCTGATATTCTTGCTAGAAGATGAAGATGCCTCAAATTTCAATTATCATCAAAAGTTTCATGTTGTTATGTTTCCTCATGGTCAGGATCTTTCACTCTTGTTGGGTCTTGTGAATTAAAGTTATCTTAATATTAGAAAACAAGGAAAAAGGTGGTGTAGAGAGGTGGAGCAAAAGAGATTTTGGTGATTTTATTTGTTTGATTGAGTAGTAAAATTAGATATTTTATTGGGTAGATGTTAGGGTGCAATGTGAGTTGGAGAGCTAGATAAGGTAAAATAAATAAAATTGTAAGAATTGAAATTAAAAAGTAAATTAATTAGATTGCAGTAGTTGATCACATTATTCAGCACAGGTCTTTTGATATTTCATTAACATCAAATTGGAAATATTATTCATATAACATTAGGGTACAATTACCATCAGGGTATAGGGGTATATATGTTATTATATTTTTTATTTTACAGATAATTTTACAGTTGTTCATTATCAGGAAGGAAGGAAGAATTTTGGCAGTGGCAAATTACGAAATAGAATTTGTATATGGAACTATATCATAGGAGGTAGAAAAGAGAAGTGCAACACCGCCTAACTTTTTGTGGGGTCTATCACATCTTATGGTTTCAAAGCCTGGAGGGAGAAATTTGAAGTCCTTAATATACAGTTTTAGCCAAGTTTCAGTAGCAGCAATGATGTTGGGTTGATTGTGGACAACCCATGCGTGAAAGTCTGAAATTTTATTATGAAGCTTATGCTTTGTAGGTTTAGAGTGCTCTTATATAAGGATAGAGTGCTCTTATATAAGGATTTATGGGAATTTCTGGCATGAGGTTGTGTAGGGGTAATGACTGAAGTGGGAGCAGGATTAGGATGGACTTCTCCATATAAAGGTAAGATAGTTAGCCTGAATGAGTAATGCAGTAGCTGATGTTTTCTGAAGGGTTTGGTAAAATAAGTTTGTGGGTTGGTGGTAGAAATGTGTGACACGATGGGTTGCCTATTATTTAGTGGAAGTATTTTTTATTTTGTGTAGGAGAATGGGTTTTATTCGATAGATGTTGGGAGATATGTTTGAATAACTTTCAAAAAGGTTAGAAAGGTTAGATGAAGGAAATGTGGCTGTTCTGAATTTGGAGGGTGACTGGAAAACCCAGAAATTACTGAGAAGAAAAATATCAGCCAGCAGAGACCTCAGATTGGTGTCTAAATAACTGCAAATAAATATAAGGTCCCTTCTTTAGCTTTAGTCTTCTTATGTCAAGAGAAACATGGACTCATGTAAAATAAGGTTAAATAGGAACGTGTTTTAATGCTAAATGAAAAATATCCTTGAAACTTATGTGCTCCTGTAATGACTTGGGTAATAAGCTATGAAGTGGATAGGAAGAAGAAGGGGGGTGGGGCTAACAGTATTGTCCTTGCAAGTGTGCATGCCACTCAACCATTATACTGACTGTTAAGGTTAGACATAATGCATGTAACAGCAAATTACACTGTGGAAGGACATACTTTGCTGGACAACAGTACAATTCATTTCTGCACTTCAGCATTGGGGGGGAGTTCTCCTTATCAGGCACAGGGTTCAGGTGGGAGCAATTACAATAGTATGGTGGGAGATTGGCCTAATGGTTAACATGTTTACCTTACAGACACAAGGTGCAAGGTTTGATTCTCACATGGGGTAACTAGCTAGGCTTAAAATGGCCTGACAGGGCAAGGTAGCCTAGTACTAACCTATGAACAACAAACAGGATTTAACAGGGAACAACAGAGGAAACTAGATAACTAGTGCCTTTATACATAGAGTGCTAACAGTAGTTGGGGTCTAGGATGGGACCCAACTAAGTAAACAGCAAGATTTACACAGAAAAAAAATGGACAGTAGTTAAGCAAAAAAAAAAAAAAAAAAAAAACAACAGCTCAGTAGACTACCATCAATAACACTAAAATATCACAGTTCACGGCCCAACTTTCTTTTAATGACTTTTCAAATCAAATTGAGAGACACCTCGAGTGAAAAGCACAGTCTAGCTGTTAGAATACGCAATTGAATAAATAAAGCAGTTAAATCTGGTTAAGGGTACAGCTCTCAGCACAAGACAGAAGAGATGGACAAAATCAGTCATTCAACTAGATAAAGCAGACTAGCATCTCAAACACCATCACTTATACACGCAGTTTGACCATAGATAGGGAGAAACATCAAATACAAATAGTGTCACTTAAATAGTGAACATTATGCAGACATGTGCCACAGCTCTCATACAGTTTGCTTTTTAGTTCTTTTCAGTTTTTGTTTTCTTTTAAAAGAGAACAGCACAACTACCATATGAAACTCTCTGTGTATAGGGATAGCAACAGCTGAAACAGAGCGCCACCTAGTGTTCCTCTGCCTTAATGACAGAACCTTACAAAAATTATGTAGTGCCTCTCCAACTGTTCCTCTGCCTTAACAACAGAACCTTATAAAATGGGGTAAAAGACAAATAAATAGCACATGTGGGGAAGATGTGTAAGATAAGCATAATGTCCATCAATGTATTATTAGGGACTTAGAATGTGACTTATAGATTTTTATTCAAGACAGAGCTTATCTTGTTGTCTGAGTTGTGCTTGAATCATCTACCTGCTAAATATATTTCTATAAGATGATAAATAACATAACTTATTTATGTTTTGTGTTATAGTTTTGAAGCCTGCAGTTCATCTTAAAACTCTTCCATTTTAGTCTCAATCAATTAGTCTCATCCTATATGCTTCCAGCTAGAAATCATAAAAATACTGTTTGAAGAAGGAAGTCAAACTTTTTTATTTCTTTTTGTGCATGATTGGACATGAAAGTGCAGTGTTGAATGTTCTATCCCTTCCTCTTCTAGATGTTCCCCTGGTAGAATATAGATCACTATTGTACTGGATAGCTTTCATTGTAAGTAATGCAATCATTATGTATTCACCCACAGCATTTTGCACCTTTTCTTTTATGACTCTCTCTCTCTCTCTCTCTTTCTCTCTCTCTCTGTCTGCAAACATTCATCTGAAATATTCCTTTGACAGTTTTATTTACAAGTTCTTCACATATTTCTCTTTCCATTTCCTCCATTTTACTTACAGTTTCGATTTTGTGCAGCTGCATCTTGTAGCCATGCCTATCATATTATGTTTTATCTTGAATTTACAGGGGGTCCACTCCCAAAGTTGTGCCCAGTTTTAAATTCAAAATCATCATTTATTAGGACTGAACTTTAGAATAGCATATCCCCCATCCTAGTAACAAGATATGAACCAGACTAATCAATGTAGCTCCTGCAATGAAATTCAGGCTTCTTTTCTGAATTTTCCATCACGTGTTTTTGTAACTTGAGTTCATTTATTTTTAGAGCCATTTCTGCCTAGTATAGACTGGATGTTATGGTAGAGTTCCATAGTATTCTCTGTCCTAATTTTATTATAGCTTCCATTCTCAGTAGTTATTAAAAAAAATAACATTGGAATAGTAGGTGTCTGGAGGAAATCTGTTTGAGAGTATTACCATTTATTCATCCCGCTCTCTGACTTTAAAAAAGACCTGATTGTCTGCTCCTAGAACATGATTCTTTGAGTGTCCCTTTTATCAGCCATGTTCTTCATTTTAGTTTACAAATAACATTTTTCAACAAAAACAACAACAAAAAACTAATTTAACATTGGAATAGTAGGTATCTGAAGGAAATCAGATTGAGAATATTACCATTTGCTCATCCCCTCTCTGACTTTAAGAAAGACATAATTCTCTGCTTCTAGAGCATGATTCTTTGCGTGTCCCTTTTATCAGCCATCTTCTTCATTTTATTTCATTTTTATTTTTAGTGAGCAGGTAGGCAGGTGAACTTGACTAGACTATCATGTTTTCAGTCAAAACCAGCTGCATTGCAAGAAATCAATAATACATATCAAATAACATTTTTTCATCTCTCAGTCTATATTTGCATGTAAAGATTGCATAAAGCATCAGTACGTTGTGCTAAAGTTTAATTAGAAACTAATCACAACCTAAATAAGAAGAACCTTTATAGTAAAGAAATATACTAAGAAATTTTGAGTTCAGTAGTATGACCTAACAAGAGAGAGGGCAGACACTCAGATGGCTGGAGAATAGAGTTATAGGTAGGTAATTTATTACCCTGGGCAATCAACAATCGGTGCATGCTCAACTAGAGCCAATGAGCCAAAAAAAATAAATAAGTAATAAAAATAAATATACATACAATCTCTCTCTCTCTCTCTCTATATATATATATATATATATATATAGTGCTTATATATATAGTATATATGTTCTCCTGTGTTCGCCTGCCCACCGGGTACACACACACACACACACACACACATCTGAGCATTTCACACACGGGCCTCCACTGAAAACAGGCTCTGTGGAACCTAGTCGGACATTCCCGTCAACAAACACACACACACACATATATATGTATACACACACACATATAATACATAGTACATGAGCATTTTACAGAAGGGAACAATTAGTATGTCAATATACATACATATCTATCTGCCTAGCCATCTATCTATCTATCTATCTATCTATCTATCTATCTATCTATCTATCTATCTATATATCTATCTATGTGTGTGTGTTGGGTTTACTATAAAATTACTGAAATGCATTTGTGCAAGTGTTCAGATTGCCAGACTTACATGTTGAAATTTAAAGCACTTTTCCTTCCTAATGTCGAACATGGTAAAATTGTTCGACAACTGATATTTCCAGGAGTTGTGCGTGAAAACCCATTTGTCTTCCTGGATGTTCATAGGTTCATAGATAAGTACTAAGCTAACTGCCCTTGCGAGCCATTTTAAGCCTAGACAATTATCCCTTGTGAGACTCAACCCCTGCACCTTGTGTTTGTAAGGCAACACCTTAACCATTAAGCCACCCTCCCATCCCCTAGGTGGGGGGCTATGCCCTTCACACACCCCCAATGTGGGGGATGTGGAACAAGAAGAGTTTCGGCATTGTAGATTTGGTAAAAAACATACTGACATTACAAAACTCTGAAACTATCCTTTCGAACAAGTATCAGTCAAACGGGTGCAGTTCAACCATTTGATGGTAAACCATATATATATATATGAGTCTAGGACTATTCACTGAAAGCACATTTCACTGAAACACATTTCACTGTGCACAATTCAATGAAAGCTCAATTCACTGAAAACACAATTCACTGAAACACATTTCACTGAAAGTTACATATGGCCTTTTCCCCACTGCAGTGAGACCCCCGGAGTTAGAATATATAGTACGGGGGTGTGTGGTCACACATTGGGGGTGTGAAGGGCATAGCCCCCCACCTATTTTAAATATTTTGACCTATACCCAAGATGCAGAATCCTTTACAATTGGACTCTATGAGCACCTACAAGGAAGCATGGATCGTGCCATCGCTAGCAAAACCAAGACTCACTCCCCTAAGAGAAGGAAACCAGTCTGGTGGATCCCTGCCACAAACAGGTTATATAACAAGAGGAGGAAACTAGTTCAGAAAAAAAGCAAATCCCAAGATGGAAAGACATCCCTGATCAGTATCAGTAAGAAACTAAGGTCCCTCATAAAATCATCCAAGGCTAACTTAGAAAGAAAAATAGCCAAAGATTCGAAAGATAATCACAAAGCCTTCTTTAGCTATGTCAAAAATCTAAGTGGCAACTCACAGATATGCTCTGAGATAGCGCAAAATAGCACAAAATATACTGAACCTACTGATATTGCCAACATCCTGGCAGATAGATTCAGTGCAAACTTCACCTCCCTCTCACCTTCAAAAGGGCCCACAACAATAACAGAAAAGTGTAGAGTCCCGGAAATCACAGAAGCACAGGTGAAAACAGCCCTTTCAAAAGCCAAAAACACAGCATCAATGGGGCCAAATGGTGCCCCAGACTGCGTCTTGCACGAACTACAGAACCAACTAACCCCCCACCTAAACACGCTGTTCAACCTCAGCCTCTCCACAGGCTACATGCCCATAAAATGGCGCACAGCAATGGTTATTCCGCTCCACAAATGAGGGGCCACAACTGACCCTGGTAACTATCGCCCCATAAGCCTGACTAGTCTGCAAGGCTATGGAGTGCATCATCATGGAACTCATTAACAAAGACATTGGGAACCTCCAAACATTTGACCCAACCCAGTTTGGCTTTGTTAAGGGCAAATCATACCTACTAAACCTGGTTGACTTCTTCGAGACAGTCAACAAGGCCATAGATGAGGGGAAGGTGGTTCACACAGCCTACCTTGATCTCGCTAAGGCGCTTGACACCATTCCTCAGTCGGGTATTATAGAAAAACTCACCAGCCTGAACATAAACCCCTACGTCACTAGATGGGTTGCCAACTGGCTTACAGACAGAACTCACAGGATAAGAATAGCGGGCTCCAGGTCCGACTCTAAACCAGTCACAAGTGGTGTCCCACAAGGCTTGGTTCTGGGACACCTACTGATCAGCATATATTTCTCAGAAGTACAGGCAAACACAGGAGGACTATGGCTAACCAAGTTCGCTGATGACTGCAAACTGGGAGCCATAATTGACTCTCCGGCTGACATGGACATCCTTCAAAACGGCCTTACTGAGACAGACACCTGGTGTCAAAGTCATGGCCTCAAGCTAAATGCCAAAAAATGCAAAGTCATCCCGTTTGGGAAAAACAAAACACCCACAAATTACCACATAGGCAGCAGCCCCCTTAATACAGCAGAGGTAATAAGAGATCTGGAGACCCAGGTAGATAGTAATCTCTCCTTTGACAATCATATTGCCAAAGTAGTTAGGAAATCCTTCTATGTGGCCCATCTAATTACTAAGGGGATCACATCGAGAAATAAAGAGGTTATAGTGCCCCTCTACTCATCACTCATCAGACCCATCATAGAGTACAATGCCCCATTTGAGATGTACCTCACAAGACACTTCTAACAGCTGGAAAGAGCACAAAAGCACCTCACCAAGAGGATTACTGGCCTGAAACATATGTCCGATGCAGCCCGACTGAAAAAAACCCTGCTGTACTCAGTGGCATATCGCTTACACAGAGGTGATCTCTGCCTGACTTACAAAGCCACGTCCAATTCAGAACTGATGGACATGCTCCACCTAAAGAAATCCAAGTCACTGCGAGCCACATGCTCTAGTGAGCTAATCCTCGCCACAACAATAAATAGAACATGCTGGAGGAATAGATCCCTGTCACAGAGACTCCCCATGCTTTGGAACAAAATTCCTAACTACATTAGGTAGGGCCCCTCACTAACACTCTTCAAGAGAAGTCTTGATGAGTGGATGGGTAACAGAAGATACACCCCTGGGATCACTTTATTGGCTCTGCTTGACAGAGGCTCAGTTAATTAATCAGTGGGGGGGGCAAAAGCCGACACACTCTGGCTAGGCTTATAAATGCCCTCGGGCGGATAGCCTATTACCTACCTATGAACCTATAAACCTATACAAATGGATACTTGCAATTACAACAAATTACTCTTTCCTAAACTTGATATATATGCAAACTATTTGGGGGAGCTATGCCCCCACACACCCCTTACTATATGTACTAACTCCAGGGTCGCACTACAGTGGGGAAAAGGCCATATATAACTTTCAGTGAAATGTGTTTCAGTGAATTAAGTTTTGTGCTTTCAGTGATTTGTGCACAGTCATTTGAGTTTCAGTGAAATGTGCTTTCAGTGGATAATCCTTGACCTCTATATATATATATATATATATATATATATATATATATATATATATATATATATATATATATATATATATATAGATAGATAGATAAATAGATAGATAGATATAGATATATATTTATATATTGCATGCAGTATATGTTGTATGTTTATTTATGTTTTGGCACATGTGTTGAACTAATGATTATACACCTAGAGATACTAAAGTCACAAAAAAACAAGAAAAAAAAAAAAACCTAGAAAATCAATAGACAAGTAGAGAAGAACAGCAAACAAGGATGGATTTCCTAGTTTAACACACAGATGTTTGATTGATTGATCATATTTGATCATATACTTTACATGAGAAAAAAATCCTTAGAGGTTAAGCTCACTAAAAATTAGTGAGACAAACACAAGATCATGATCATGGGAGGCTAGGAATCATGGGAGGCTAGTTATTGGTTAGGTACTTAGTCTGGGTTAACACAGGGGCATAGCAAGTGTGGTTTGAGGTAGGGTTTCTTTTTAAGCTTTTAAATAAGCTGACAGAGGATTAGCTGATAGCTGCTGGCTGGATGTGGAGGCTTTTACCTGAGTATGTACTGGGGAGAACAAGGTGTCACCAGCTAAGTTGTTGGATTTTTGATATTTGTACAAGTAGGTTATTAGCTGAGCGCAAGGTCTTGAGGTTATTATAGGGGATGACTAGGGATTATTGGATACATCAGCTTGGAGGAATTACAGAATGAAGGTCATTTGTAAAGATGGAGAAGAGTAATGGGCCTAATATAGATCCTTGTGGGACCCCTAGAGTGACTGGGATGTGGGAACCTGTTTTGTTGGCAAAGCAGTGCAATATTTCACTAGTTTTTGAAACCAAACATCTATAAGGTGTTCAGGGTTCAAAGTGATAACCAGTGTCAGGAGAAATGGACATCTAAAAATCAGCTTTTCAACCAGTGAAGGAAGATGTAATTAATACTTCCTGAAGAGTAGTACCCCGAGTCACAGACTAACTACCATCCTCGGTTGATATTTTTCACAGAAATTAAAAACTGCATCCTAATGTTTAGGACAGAATGGTTAGATGTTTATGCATATGCCCACACTACCCAGTACTGTTTTGGGGTATAAAGACAAAATCTCAATCTGCATATAAGGTGATTCAGCAAATAAATAAATAATAAATAAATAAAATGCCCTCACCACTTCTGCTTGCCTATTTTTCCATCAAGAGGCAATATCAAGCCTCACTTCAAGACAGGACTGTCGAGGAAAAATAGATGCAAAAATGTGACAAGGACTAAGGCAGAATTACTGAGTTACCAGGGCATGTGGAGATATACACAATCAGTATATAGTGACAAACTGAAAATAATACAATAGTGGGAAAAAAATGAAATGGAAAGCCACTACAAATCAAATCATCCAGTGCATATACTGTAGCTCCTTAAACACCAATTTTAACAACCTTCTGTAATTTAATGCTAATAAATACTTAAAAAATGCTGCTGATATTCTCTGTACCATGAAAGAAGAGCACAGATCTCAAGTTATGGATTACAAGCTGGTTTCTTGAAGTACTTTTGAAATCACAACTAGAAAATGTAAACATGAGTAGGAGGTACAATAGAAACACATATTGCAGGATTCAATAAACTCTGTGTAGGCTCCGTGTAGACCCAACCTGAAGGGTTATCCATGTACACAGCCACAATGTGCTCTCAGCAACATGCAAGAAATATTAATGTTGCGCAGTGTGCCTAAGTGAGGTTTCACGGCACGCACCAGTAGTGTTGGCCGCAAAACCTCATAGAACAACACAAATAATGAATCTATGTTCAGGAGACCACCGACATCCCACCCCGTACCTCCTAACCTCCTAATCCTACACAAAACCATCTGTCTGTATTCATTGCCATTCATCCTGAATGATTATTTCAAACCCACAAATTTTATGAGGAACACCAAGAAAATACCAGCCAAAACCATGGAAAGACTATAAGAAGTAGTTTATAATATATATATATATATATATATATATATATATATATATATATATATATATATATATATATATATATATATATATATATATATATATATATATATATATATATTTAACATGTAGTTTTATAGATATATATATATATATATATACCATGTTTGCGCAATGTGCCATGACATTTGGCAATGCTTACCCCTTTTGGGCAACTGGACCACCCATGAATCAGACATGACCCAGACATCCAAAAATAGAAACTGGATGCTTTCAATTGCGATTACTCAGCAATACTAAGCCTTGCACAAACCCAGTAAGCGAGGCTGCGCTACATGCATACCATCTAATTAACCGTGCATGTTAAAATAGGGCCTACAAGTAACTGATGTTGTGGTGTCGTGTAGAGTGCTGGATTGCAGTTTAGATGGCCCGGGGTTCTAGTCCAGGCTATGCAAATTTTATTTATACTGTTGTCACATTGCAGCTTGTGGAAATAAAGTGTTACTATAACAAAATAACCATGGAATAGCATTGGTTGTAAGTCATTTTTGGATACATTTGAAAAAGGTGAGAGCTGCTTACCATCGCACAATCCAGTATGTTCTGGACGTAGGTGCTACCCCTGCATCTTAGGAGGAGGTACCAGGTAGGCTTTGTTAGATCATCAGTAGAACACTGTTGTATTCATTGTGTAATAGTGTTTATATTTTTAATGTGTGGCAGGTTACTTTTTTTGGTATACGTATTTAAGATAGCTGCAGTTTTCGGGTCATTTAGAGGTTGTCAGCCACATTCTTGTTAACATTACTGTTA
This sequence comes from Protopterus annectens, assembly GCF_019279795.1. Lineage (NCBI taxonomy): Eukaryota > Metazoa > Chordata > Ceratodontiformes > Protopteridae > Protopterus > Protopterus annectens. The sequence goes on along the minus strand of NC_056741.1, from coordinate 269,935,662 downwards.
CTGTAGCTATAGATTATTGAAAGCATTACCCCGTTATACTGGTAAATGTGGTGCTGTTCCATTACCTGTCCCATAATTCTTTCCAGGGCCATCAGAAATCCAGAGATCTAGGCCTCCTGCAGTTGATAAAGTGTCATCTCAGGCCTGCTGTACGGATTGCTGTACTGTCTGCATATTTGTCAACTGTACAAATATTTGCAGAATGTACAGATGTGTGACACATCCCTCTGGCTCTGGGCCATACTTAAGACCACATGGATTGAGTTGCAAAGTATTGACAGGTCATTATAGAGTGCAGACATAAAGTAATGTCAGCTCTCACATTAAAAATACATACCACTCATTAATGTCATGGTGAAGCAATATGTGCTATTCTATCACCTTTCTAGGTTTATAAGAGCAGTATGTCACAATGATACCTATTCTTGGGCCTTTGTCCACCCATTATTCATGGCCTTGTCCACACTCCTTGCCCTAAGAGGTTGAGAGGTATGAATGTCTGTAATAGTGACAGCAGTCTAAATTACTTAACATATATTGCAGCATAGTAGTGCAGGTATTAATGTATTCCTGTTTTCCTTCCTTTTATCACAGGTGAAAATGGAGGTGGTTCTGTATCCCCTACATCATCTGATGTCAGTATCTCATCAGACTCTGCTGATGATGGTGGCCAAAGTGAGGCACAGTTGGGGGTTGCAGAGGCTGATTCTGACACAGAGGTTGATATCCAGCAACCCCCTTCATTATCACCAGACACAGCCAGAATGCCTACACTTACCCAGTCTGCCAAGGGCATAGATACTGGACAGTTGGAGGGTGAGGACAGTGAACAGAGAAGTGTGACTATGACTGCAGGTTCAGTGACAGTTGACACTGACCATAGCCAAACTGTTGGCGAGGTGCCACACAGGCAGTTTTATGAGTGCTCGGGGGAGGCCTGCTGCCCATCCCCAACATGTTGCAGGTGTCTCATCACGTGTCACTCAACATATGCCTAGGGCCATCATGGAGGCACAAGCACATTCAGAAAGGAACTCCAGGAGAATGCTCAGGGTTATAGATGCAGCACAGTCTGACATCCATGACTGCCTCCATCGTGTTGTCGATTCCCTGGATCATTTGAATGAAATGTTGAAACATGATGTATCTGTGAGAGAGTTCACTGTATCTGTCATGGAATGCACATTGTGAGGGAATGTCTGCTGGTAGGGGAGCATCAACCTCATGGACATAGGTCAGCAACTACATCTGCTGAGAGCCAATGTGGCCATGCCCAATCATGCTCCCAGAGTGGCAGTATATACACTGATCCAGCAGGGAGTGTACTGCCCACACCCAGATGTAGCAGGCCATGGAGTCATGTGAAGGGAGCACATCCAGCAGACATCAGTCACCTTTCGGTAGCAGTACAGCATCTGACCTTGGGCATGGAGGTGCCAGTGCAACTCCTGGCAGAGCAAGTTCTCGTGTTCAGGGGCAAAGATGATGAGCTGTCAGCTCTACCATGCAGAGCTCACAGCTGTCCAACATACAAACACATAGAGCTAGCACTGAACTTGGCTGTGTTCATGCTGACACTCACACACCAATGTCACATTGAGGGCACCTACAGACACACATGCAACATTTACATTGTTCATCTTGCCTGCTTTCCTTGTTTACTTACACACACACACACACACACACACACACACACACACACACACACACACACACACACACACACACACACACACACCAGCCTTTTGTGTCAGCCTAGACCTCCTGGACCCCTACACAACACCCTGTCTGTGCAAGTGATGATAACTGTGCCACATCCCTGTTGTCAATCTTTTGGATTCAGTAATACTAAAACTATCTGTCTGATGCACAGGGTGACTATCTATATTAATATGACATTATTAGTCCTCTATTTGTGCTGTCCGATTCATAATTGCACCTGTCATTTAGATTGCACATAGCCATTTAGAAAGTTGCTAGCATAATAATTTATCTGCTTTATAGTGGATGCTTTTGTAAGGGCTGTGAATTATGACAATGAAATGTGCCTCATTAATACATCTATCTTTCTCTTGAAGTATTGTTTAGTACAAACATATGGGTGCACAACCAGATTTAACCCATGAGATTCAAAGCTCAGGATTGTATGTCAGCACTGAAGACAGATTTCATCAGAATGGTAATACAGTATAATGTTCCTGTTTGCATGTACATTGCCATAGGTTCCCAGGATCATAGGATGTGACTAGGGTATTGACCTGACGGTATTTAGAAGCATGACCATTACATCACAATAGAATATTAAAAGTCAGATATAATGAATGCATGGCCAGGTTTTGACTAGCAAGGACCACCCATGTCCAGGAGTGAAGCAGCAGTGATCCTTGGCAGATAATGCTTTCACAGTAAGTCATCCAGCATGTCACTTCAACATGGTAATGGAGGTGCTCTGCTTGACATGGATTTGAAGCCTACTGCAGAAGAGAGATGACCTTTGAGAGATGTATCTGTCTCTCCATCATGTCCTATGTATGTCATAGTGTACATTAAGGTCCCTGGAGCAGTTAACTGGAATCTCACATTACTTATGCATGTGCAACATTTGAATCCCATTTTGGCCACAGATAGCCCTCTAAGGCATACATAGTCTGCTTCAAAGCTATCTATATGATACTGCACACAATGACAGATACTTCATTCTCCCCACATGTTGGAGGTCCTCTGATGTTTTATTACCAGACATGTCTGAGGTCTGTCAAGTTGGTGCAGGTATCTGATAAAATACATTTCCAAAGGTGGTTCATATTCTTTCATACAGTCAATTAGGGATGAGTATAGGGGATTGCTACCATATTTTGTTGTTGATTTAATGGTGTTGATAATAAGATGTGTGATGTAGAATGTGTACCTCTCCACAGTAGACCCTGGTTGCAGTTGACATGTGTTCCAATGTCTATCAATACAGAAATGGGAAATAGTGCACCAATGGTTATTTTATAATAAGCAGGAACATTTATCATTATCACAGGGTATGCTGATGTATTTCTGTGCAGTTTATGCAACACCCATGGCTTTTTCAGCAGTCATTAGTGCTACAGACACTCTGTTTTGTTCAGGAATTCTGAGACATATACATCAAACATGAAGGGCCACAGCACTGACACTTCTGTTTCAACACAGGTGACATGTCTGCTGCTTGAAGTGAAGTCTCATACTGTGATTGAATGTAGTTGGTCTGCGATCCCACTTGAAAACAACCCAATAACCTTGAATTTGATATTCACCTAGGTTAATGTCCCACTGGCAACAAATGTTGGATTGTGTTGAAAGTCTTGGCCAAATAACAATAGGTTTTCTACACATCATTGACCTTGTATATGTCTCTGGTCACAGTCATGACTCCTACCAGATTCTGAAGCCACAAGATACCATTGAGAACACCTAACTGGAACACATATAGTGTTTGGATGTCACCTATTTCCTTGTGTCTGTGATGCATGCAAACTGTATCCATTGCCTTACAGAAGAGGTTGCATAAATTTATGGTTTTTAATTACACTTTTATTTTGCCAGTCATCTCTTGTGTGGTTGGGAAATGGTGACTGTATTCCATTCAATGTGGACAACAGCAGTATTCAGACTGTGGTTGAATATGATGCCTATGGGAGTAGTTCACTGTTGAAGCACATGAAGAACACAAGATGGAATTCCATCTGGACCCATGGCGACTGTGCTCCTAGTCTGGGAGATGGCAGTCATACCTTTCTCATTGTAGATACCACAGCTCAGAGGTAATGTGTCACACATGGCTGGTACTAGGTGTGGTGATGGCAGGGGGCACTCTTTTCAGCCAAAACATGCCTGCTAGCAGGTTTGGAAGTTACACTGGGTCAGTGAGTGTGCTAACATACACAATTTGATTCAACTACAACTGAGTTATATCAGTTTACAGATGTACATGAAGAAAACCCTCTGGTTATCCCTGGATATGTTGTTGTGTAAAGCCTTAGCATATGTGGTCTGTCTGGGTTCTTGAAGGTGTCTTATTTGCATGTTTATGCTGAGGAGAGTGGCCTTCCACCCCTGGTTTCTCAATGTTGTATTTTTAAACAGCAGCTTCTTTCATTTACTGTATAATGTAGTCATGGCAGACATACACTGCTGTGATTTGTATTTCCCTGAGGATCCTTGTTTGAGCCTATCAGGCACACCTGTGTGTAGATATTTGTCTAGATGTGTAAACAGGGCATCATGCAGTAATGTACTATAGCTGTCAATGACCTTTGTGGAAACAGCAGCAGCCAATTCTATTTGAAAGCAAGTGTAGTGATGGTTCTGCAGATATGAGGGCAAAGTGTTACAGCCACTGCATACAATCCAGAGCAGATAATGCCAAGATACATTGTTAATGCCCAAACTGAGTCCAGACACAGTAACCATCAGTTAGATGCTCCTACTGTACACCCATGGCACAAGTGTACAGATGGGATTTCTCCAGACAGAGATGTCATCTTCTTCTACCTATTCTTTTGCACAGTACCATTCAAGCTCACCACAGCAGATGATCTGCTTTCATTTCTAACTGTTCTCTGCATCTTGCTCTTTCACGCTAACCACCTGCATGTCCTCTGTCACCACATCCATGCACCTTAACTTAGGCCTTCTAATTTTCCTCTTACTTGGCAGCTACACCCTTAACATCCTTCCTCCAGTATACCTAGCATCACTCCTCAGCCCATGTCCAAACCAACACAATCCCCCCAACTGTATCCTCATCTCCAAACCATACAACCTGAGCTGACATTGTAATATATGGTTAATACTCCTGTCCATCCTCAGCCCACACAATACAACCATAACATATGGTACTCTGCAAACACCTGTTATTACTCCTGCCTTTGTCTGTGTCACCATCTGTGACCCATATGGCATAGGTGGTCTCTCTTGTAGACCCTCCATATCAGTGTTATTGGCACCCATCGGTCAAAGATCACTCCTGACACTCTTATCCACACACTCTGCCATGCATGCTCTGTCTTCTACACCTGTCTTCTGGAGTCACCATTACTCTGAACTGTTGGTCTAGAGTAATTGACATCATATGCCTTTGCCAACTGTACTCCCTGTGTTCTAACCATTCCTCTATCCTCCCTCTCATTCACACACATATATTCTGTCTTAGTCCTGCTGATCTTCATTTATCTCCTCTGTAAAGCATACCTCTTCCTCCCCAGGGTCTCTATACCTGCACCCTAATCTTAATACAGATCACAATATCATCCCCGAAAAACAAGGTCCATGTAGACTCCTATGTGATCTAATGTGTCAACCTGTCCATCACTATTGCAAATAGATGGCATGATGTTTGTACATACAATAACAATAATGTCACTATTGTCTGTCGTATATAGGATGAGGTGACATCTACCCATCTGTCAGGCCATTGTGTGACCATGGCCTGTTGTAACATATACATATCTAATAATCTAATATAGTTGATGACATTAGCAGTTGCTGTTGAATACAAAAGGACATTGTCTCTGAGGCTGCTATAAAATGCTCTGTGTATCATCCACCAACAGCTCATACACATAGAAACATAGTTGACTGTAGTGAGAGCAGAATCCCTATCTATCTAAGTTACTGGACTACAGATCAGAGTACTTAAAACATGCATCACAGCACAAGTCTGACTTTGTCAGGACTGCATGTGATCTTATGGTAGATGACATCAGCAGGCCACATGGGGACAACAGGTTGGAGGCCTGTCTTGGCTGAGTGTTTGGGCAAGCACCAAAACAGTGCAAACCATGCCAAGTGAGAACTCAGTGTGGGATATACACTTCCACTGTTATGTGCACACAAACACACACACACAGCTGACAGCAGTAAGGACAAAACCCCTACCAATTTAGGTGTACATACAACAGATCAAAGAACTTAGCAGATGTAACACAGCACAAGTGAGGGAGGGTGGCTTAATGGTTATGGTGCTTACCTTACAGACACAAGGTGCAGGGTTTGATTCTCACATGGGGAAATAGGCTAGGCTTAAAGTGGTCTACAAGGTCAGTTAGACTGGTAGCAAACTATGAACTAAATCTATCAGGACTGCATGTCATCTTATGGTAGATGACATCATCAGGCCACATGAAGGACAAGTGTTTGGAGACCTGCCTTAACTGGGTGTTTGTGCAAGCACCAAAACAGTGGCAAATCATGCCATTTGGAACTCAGTGTGGGATTCACACTTCCATTGATACACACACACACACACACACACACACACACACACACACACACACACAGTTAGCTGCAGTAAGGCTAGAACCCCTACCTATCTAGATTTACATACTACAGGTCAGAGTACTTAACACATGCACCACAACACAAGTCTGAGTTAAATAAGACTGCAGGTGATCTTATGATACAAGACATTACCAAGTAATGTGGGGTACAACAGGTTGGAGGTCTGCCTTGACTGGATGTTTGTGCAAACACAAAAACAATGCAAACCTATGCCAGCTGTGAAGTCAAAATGGGATACACACTTCTACTTTTGTTTATGCACACACACAGACACACAAAGTTGACTGCAATGAGATCCCTACCTATCAAACTTCATGGACTATAGATCAGAGTACTTAAAACACACACCACTACACAAGTCTGATTTATGTAGGAATACAAGTAATCTTATGGTAGATGACATGAGCAGGTTACATGGGGAGAAGAATTTGGAGGCCTGCCTTGACTGGATGTTTGTGCAAGCACCAAAACAATGCAAACCAATGTCATTTGTGAAACTGAATTGGAATACACACTTCTGCTTTTGTTTATACACACACACACACACACACACACACACACACACACACACACACACACTTGACTGCAGTGAGATTAGAGCCCCCTACCTAAGTTTACAAACTACAGATCAAAGTACTTAAAGCACACACCACAAGTCTGATTTATGCAGGACTGCAGGTGAACTTATACTACATGACATAACTAAGCCATGTGTTTAACAACAGCTTGGGAAGCCTACATAGTCACACTGCCTCATTGTGTCATCTGAGGCTATTAGCCTAACAAATGAATACTGTTTAGTAGCCTAGTTGTGTGACAACAATACCCTTATTGAGCCTATTTGTCTGTTTGTGTTTGGATAAACAAGTCTGTGAGCACCATCAATTGGCCTTCTCCATGAGGAATAACACAACATCATATACTACAACTTGTACAAGGTGTCATATATGTGTGGAAAACTCAAGGTGACCTAGGGTTGTTGTGCTTGTTGGTGCTGCTGCTGTCGGGGAAACAAAGGGATGGCTTGTCAATATATGCTCACATACTTATATTTTGTCCTCAGTTTGCAATGTTTCCACATGTAGTCTTAGGGGAGACATGGTGTCTGAGAATGAAAGGGCACCATACCTCTCAACTGTGCAGATTTTCGCACAATGTCCAGGTGTTTGAATCACATTTGTAGTCTGTTTCATACAATATTGCAGTTTTCTGGTAAATCAATGGCAAATCATTGAGAAATGTGGTCAATAAATAATGGCAGACATCTGAATTTCACATCATATCTTTCAGACAATTCATGGAAATGCAATGCCTGTTAATCTATCACCTTGCTAAGTTTCTAAATGCAATATCTGAAAAGTGTCCTTATTTTTGGACACCCCCCCCCCATTATTTGTTGCTTTGTCCTGATTTCCTACTCTAAGAGCTTGATAGGTATGCAGGACATCTGATTTTCGCTATGATTAACTAAGTATACACGGATGTGCCTTTGGCTTTTTTTATACTGTTTGCGCATCAGTAAACAGTGCGCAAACATGAGGCACATTTCTCACAACTGAGTTTTACTATTATGTTATATATATTTGCTACTACAGCCCACTCCTATGTTTAATCCAGGCTGGGATTTCCCTGATTACTAATGGTATTGATTGAGTGTATCTGTTGTGTGTGGTTGGTGGCCAGACATAAATCCTATTTCTTCTTTCATTGTTTCTGCACTGCTGTGCTCCATGCAAACTGCCTAAGCCTTATCAGGAAGGTTTTAAGCATATGGTGCATTGCACAAATGTGGAATTAAGACAATAAAAAGTTGATAAGAGTATGGGACACATAGTGACACTCTGCAATAATACAACCTATTGCTAATACACATCCAAAACCTCTACCTAGATCAGAATTCAAACCCTTAACAGCATTATAGCTTCATCAGACAGGATGGCTGCCTTAGTCCTTATGGCTACAGAAGCAGCTTACCAAAAAATGGATCATGCATCATACAACCACCCAAATAACAATGTACACTGCTATACATGAGTCGCCTAACATATACAATATATGATCAAATCTACAAAATTCTCATGGAAATGTTAGGGATAATAATTGTCACAAACACCCATTTACCATGGGTTTGTGGGCAGCATAGATGAGTTACTGTTATGCTATTTCCAAGGGGACATCCCTGTTTTGTGGGGTGGGGAACAAACCACATCTACTTTTAGGATACAGACAAGTCTGATGTCAGAAACTGCAATGTGTAGTCTCACTTTCTAACTTCTGGCTTGAATAATGTACCAGTAATCTGCTGCAGTTGGACTGCATGAAGGTTTCATACATGAGGCCTACTACTTACAAATGGAAACATGCTACTAAAATAATGTCAGTAGTCACATGTTATTTAATTTTCTGTACAAATACATCACTATTCACTTGCATACTGTAGCAAGTTCATAGATACAGAGGATATGTCATAATACTCCGCAAGACTACAGTGTAGGTTAAGGACCTACCATGCGAATTCAGCAGTTAACACAACTGTAGTTCAGGGCTGACTCTGCCTGATGTAAACAGTCCAATACATGGATAAGTACAGGTCATGTGAGTTGCTAACATCATTTGCAATGTATGTGTGTTAGTAGGAGAAAGGTGTTAGTCCCTAGTTCCCTAAGTAGTCAGTGAATGTAGAATGCATTGCCTCTTAGCCAAAGCAAGGGCATACTAACCATGCCTACATCTGCCTATGGAGACAGCAGCTGGGGGTTCTTCCTCCGAGTCCTCCTGTGACTGTGACTGTGGTGAATTAGGCATTGGTGGGGACATGTGTCCCTTCCCCTTGCTGATCCTGCTGCAGCTGTTTCTACAGGATCAGATTGTGGAGCATAGTACATACTTCAAATATTTGAATACGTGTGCATGAGGTATACAGCAAGGCTCCCCGGGATATATCTAGACACTAGAACTATGACTTCGGAAGCCCAAACACACACTCGGTGATGTTCCTAGTGTGTGAATGTGCCTCATTATGGCATTCTTGCATGGGTGTGTGCGCATTTCTGATGGGTGTCATCATCCATGGTTCTAGGGCATAGCCAGCATCCCCCAGTGAATGGCCCTGTGGGACGTCCCCCCAGAAAACATCTGGTACAGCTGTGTTGTGTGTCAGATATGGTAGTAGTGAAAACTGCCAGGGTTGCCAGCACACACATTTGGATAATCCCCTGGGCATTGCACATGACTTGTCAGTTGATGGACTGGTATCCCTTGCAGTTAATGTAGATTCTACCCAGCTCACCAGGGGGTGCCTTGATGTGTACATGACTGCATTCTATGGCACACAGCACTTCATGGTAGTGCTCTACATGATAGAACTGTTGTATATTGGGCCTCTCCTCAGTGGTAAGGGGAAATGATATGTGTTCACTGACATGTAGGAGCATAGCATCCAGGAACTGGTGGAGTATCCTGAATGCTGATGCCTGTGACACCCCCATCATGTCCTCAGTTGGTCTTTGAAAAATACCTGTAGCTAATATCATAAGGGCTACACATACCTTAATTTCCAGTGGGATGGTTTCCCTTCGGTTGGCTCTGAGTCTGAGTAGAGGGTGGCAGAGCTCACAGACTTCCTGTAATATGTCATTGTCCACCCTGTAGCTCTCTACAATCTCCAGCTCATGTAGCACCTGGAAGGTTACACTGGGCCTGAACACTCTTCTCCTTCTCGGCATAGGCCTATTGTCAGCAGCACCAGCAGCATTAACTTCAGCCTCTAGCACATGCAGATGTGGAACAGGGTCAACAGCCTCTAGCATTATCTCAGTTAAAATTTCCAAGTCTCTACTCCCATGGTCTTGAAGTATTGACTGAAAATCAGAATGTAGGCTGTATGCATACTTTATACATTTCTTGGGTGAGTCCACCATGTGAAACTGGCTAGTTAAGATGGAATTCACCTGCTTAGGATATAATTAACATGATTTAAAGGTCTTGTTTCCATTTGTAATAGTGCACTGTGGTGCACTGGCATCACAGCAGAGTGCAGATGTGCATAACTAAGGTAAGGCATGTAAATTTTTTTATTTCATTCCTGTCGTCATGAAACATACAGAAAACTGTAATTAATGCTACTTACCATTCATTTCTATAAGCTGAAATGTCAGAACAGTATGAGAAAAGTTGACATACCCTGTAAGTGAACCCAAGACCATCTGCACTCTAGTCCAGTCCAATACATAACACATGGCACCACAGGAGTAGGAATGTAAGGGCCTATGACTGGAGGATATGAGCAGAATGCAGCTCCACTTACTGGCTTTCTGCAATGCTCAGCAGTGCTCAGCAATATTGATTGAATGTATCCAGTTCCTATTTTTGGATGTCTAGCTCATATCTGATACGTGGGTGGTCTGGTCTTGCAAACAAGAGATGCATCGCCATAACCATTTGCACAAAGCGGAACACTGCGCAAGCATGCTCAATATACCCAAAACCACAATTACCTGGCACACCCCATTGATGTTATCAACATCCATGGGAAACATAAACACCATGTAGGGGCTTTCACAAAGTGAACAGCCTTACACAGTTTCTTCTTTTTGTGATTCAACAAATCCACAGATTTTTTGTACTCATTTGCATAATATCTTGCTGAAAGGCAGAAAACTATACGATCAGTAGCCATGTAATTTGGGCAACAGCACGGGAGCACTACTTTAAAGACACAGGGCAGGGTATTATTTTACCTTTTGTGACACTACATTATACTTCTCTTTTCAATGATGTTTCTGTTATTTATATTTAAAACCTTTTGTGGCATGCAGCGCACTGTGCAAACATGTGGTAAAAACTATTTTAAATATATACCATTTTGACACACACCCTGATGCTTTTGGAGGGTCTATATTAAAGACTTGAATGTTTACTTACCTGAACACCTAAACGCCGACACGTCTTCATTGAACCCAAAAAACATCAATCGTCCTGAAGCACGAAATCCAAAATGTCGATTCGTCATGGTTGGCCCTTCTGCGGAATAGCTCATAAGGTAAGTGTGCGATAGTTACAGACCTTAGGGTTAGTGTGCAGGCTAAGGTAAGTGCATAGATGGTAATGTATTTAGTGTAGGGTTAGAAGTAGGGTTTTATTAAGTGTATGTGTGTGGATTATTTAGTTTGTTTGGGTATAGCTTTTTAAGGAAAGTGTGCGATAGTTGCAGATTTTAGGGTTAGGGTGCGGGTAAAGTTAAGTGCATACATGGTAGTATATGCAAGATTTAGTGTAAGGTTAAAAGTAGGGTTTAGTTTAGGGTTAGAAGTAGGGTTTTGGTTAGTGTATGTATGTGGTTTATTTAGTTTGTTTGTGTACGTAGTATGTAGCAGGCGGTGGGATGGGACAACTATGACATTTTGAGTTTTTGAATTTTACGGTTTAGGGAGTTCAGTGTATTTTCAGTTCATGGAATATGTGTCGGCATTTAGGTGTTCGAGTATGTAAACATTCAAGTTTTTGATATAGACCCCTTTTGGACATTTGCAGTATATACATAGGCCATTATTTGTGTGTTGTTACCTTTCATGAGTATTCTGTCCATATTTCTGGACTTTTACATGTCCTTGCTTCTATGTAGATTCCTCTATGTGGAAAATGTACATGTACACTACCAACATATACGGAGTCTACATGGTTTTGTTGAAGGTTGTTGGATTGCTCCACCATGTTGCTTCACTTCATTAGCATAAATTTCAGCTACTTACGCTGAAATTTGCATTCCACAAAAGTTTCTGTCATTGTGCACGAATGTGCATGATTGTGTGCCACTACATGCAGTTCACTGAATCTAAAACTCTCTGCACCCATGTTATAATCATGCCACGAGGTGCACATGGACAAAATGTCCATGTAAGCTTTATTGAATTTGTGACATAATCTGTACATAGAGAGAAAGTATGCTAGAATTGCATCACACATTCATGTTACATGCTAATGCTTGCAGTCAAAATTTTCATATGTAATGTTTATTTTTCAAACAGTTAAAAAACTGCATGCATGCTAATGTCCCAAAGGTGTACCAATTTGTGATAGTGTGTATAGTCGGGTATTAATCATGGACATTGCCAATAGCATTCCATAATACTGTCACCTAGCAACAAATTAGGCCTCTCAAAAGATGAGTGCAAATATGTGGATATGCTCAGCAGGGTAAGAATCCTTTACATAAGGAACACCTGTTTTTCTTTTACATTATACTGTGTTACCCCTGCACTGGTCCATTAATCAAGGAGTGTCAATCCTCACCACTGGCAACAAACAGGGATGTCCACAATGGGAAGGTGACAAGTACACACACAGTAAAGTATAATTTCCCTTAAGAGCACACAGAAATCACAGTCAGTCTGGGGCTGGTTTCTCCCTCTTTCTCCAGATCCCCAGTAAGACTCCCCACTTGCACAGCTATAGAGTTGAGTCCTTAGCCAGGGTTACAACCCAAGTCCTCCCAAAATTTTCTCTGTCCAACAGTACTTTGTGTCCTTGCCCAAGTAGCTGACACATATACACACCTTGACATTTGATTTATACACAAACACACACATGGGAAAGGTTGGCACAGGTTTATTAGCTATGCCCCCTTCTGCCAGGACCATAAGAGAGTTATCACTGCCACCAGAACCCCTTATCAGCTAATTTAAGGCTCTTCCCAAAGGGTAAATGCAAAAACCAACCACACTGATGCAGTAACAAACTTCCCAGCGACAACGAAACTCTCATGACATCAAAATGTAGAATAAAAAACAATGGCTCCCACTCTCTTAAAAAAGGAACGTTCTTTATTCACTGTAATTCAACATCAGTTAGCGCTTTCACCCTGAAAAGTAAGAGAGTGGGAGCCAGAGGAGCACGAGACGGAGGGTTTTGGTTGGTTTTTTTTTTTTATAGCAGGAACGCGCTCTCTAGTGGGACGTTTACACAGACTTGCTTGAACTTTTATCTTCCCAAAGGGTGACCAATCTTACTGTATAATGTTACTATTATCCAAATGGTAAGTGTGACCAAGAGTAAGGCTATTTAGGAGTGGCCTGTACAGTGTCACCAAATACATATGCAAGTATTCTCAGAGCTTAAATATGTCTCACAAATATCAGCCCCAAATATAGGTTTAAATATGTTTAATAATAAATAATAAAAGAACAAGACGATACTCAATCAACACAGTTACTGCAGATTTCAGAATCACAGGAAATATTTTAAAACAACATTGTGGGATAGTCTCAAATAAATACAGAAAACATGTAATCTAATCTTTACTACATTCCTATTTAAAAAAACTTACTGTACCGTAGTTACTTACTATTAGCAAGGCAAGTGCTGATAAGTGGATGTTCTTGCTATGTCCAAGACAAGATACAAAATGCACACGGTCTCTCTCTCTCTCTCTCTCTCTCTCTCTCAGAGAGTTCTTAAATTACTATCTAACATTACTGCTGGGTCAATTTGGATGACATCACTCTTTCTCACCTGCCTTCGGTTCTCAGATACTAACAGAATTATAACATCTCTGTGTGAGAAGTACATATCTTTCAGAAGTGCAGCTGCTAGGAAGTCACACAGCAATAAAACACTTTATATATTAAACATAGCAAATACTTCAAGTCAATAGAAAAACTTCTATCTTTAGGCATTATGTCTTCTTGCTGCAATGAAACTAACTTTTATAGCACATCATAAAACACTTAATTTCAGCTTATTTTCTTGATGTTTTGTAAGTTAATCTTCTCTGTTCCAGCAGGGTATGCTGTGGTTACATTCTCAGTACATAACATACACTTCTGTATAAATCATATCAATATTCACCAATGACAGAATTATTTACAAAATTCCCGATAGCTGGGCTGGCAGTGTCATATTTCTCCCCTCCCCGAAAACTCAAGCTAGTTTTTCAAGTGACCCTTGAGAAATGTTGCTTGAAAGAGTCGAGCCTATTTGGAATACATTACTCCATTCCCTGTCTTGAGATCCCATCTTTGTTGGCATTGATAACCCTACTATGATGCTGCACTGTCATATTATATGCTTGCAACCCTATGCCTCTCCCTAGTAACTTGCCATTTTTCTGGCTGGCTCAATGTAACCATGTTAAGGGATTGTGGTCTGTAATCAGTGAATTTTCTTCCATACAGATAAGGCGGAAGTTTCTGCAGTGCCCACACTATGGCTAGGTATTCCTTTTCTACAGCTGCATAGCATTCCTCCCTGAGTTGGAGCCTATGACTGAGATATACCACTGGGTGCTCTTTTCCCTCTGAGGAAACCTGGCTAAGTACAGCCCCCACCCCATGGTTTGAAGAATCCACCTGCACAACAATTTTTTTCTGTAATCTGGACTGGCTAACACAGGAGGTCCTACCAAAGCTCCTTTATGCTTCTGGAATGCCTGCTCACATGCTGTGGTCCACATTACCTTATCTGGCCTATTTTTCCTTGTCAGGTCTGTGAGGGGAGCAGCTATGTTACTATAACTGGGGATGAACTTTCTGCAGTACTCTGCTGTCCCTAGGAATGCCCTCACCTGCTTTTTGGACAGGGGCAGGCCATGCCTAAATGGCTTCCACTTTTGTAGGTTCTGGCCTGATCTTACCTCTCCCCACACTCTATGATCCAGGTAGAAGACCTCTGCCATACCCACCTGACATTTGCTTTGCTAAATGGTCAACCCTGCCCTCTGCAGTCTGTCCAGCAACTCCCTGACACGCTGAAGATGCTCTTGCCAGGAATGGCTGTAGATGGCAATATCATCTATGTAAACAAATGCAAAATCTCCTGCTCCTTATCCTGCTAGGATACAATCTGCAAGCCTCTGGAAAGTTGCTGGGGCATTTTTCATCCCAAAGGGCATTTTTGTGAACTCATACAAGCCAAAAGGAGTCACAAAAGCTGACCTCTCTTTAGCACTGGGAGTCAAGGGCACCTGTAAGTATCTGACTCTGTGTGTGACGATTTAATTTCCTGTAGTTCACACAGAACCTGGTGCTGCCATCCTTCTTTGGTACCAGCACCACTGGGGAGGCCCAGGTACTGCTGGACTCCTGAATTACCCCTAGTTCCAACATTTTCTCTATGTCCTCTCGCAGAGTCTGTTTGACTCTATCAGGCACCCTATTAGGGGCCTGCTTAATAGGTCTTTGGGGTCCTGTATCCACATCTTGCGGCACCATGTGGGTGCTCCCTTGTTTCCCAGTGAACATACCCCCAAACTCCTGTACACTGCTCAGATTTCTCAAACATGGGTAGGGGCTAACTGCTAGGACATTGCTACACCTTCCACAGAGGTGTCAGTCTGAACCTCATTGAGGATATCAGTCACCGGATCCCCCTCAGACTCCTCTTGCTATCCACTGCAAATACTCAGCACAAGGGTGTCCATATCATGGTAAGGTTTCATCATGTTAACATGGTACAATCTGTGCCCCTGCCTCCTGCCTAGCAGTTCTACCATGCAGTTAACATCACTGACCTTCCTTACCACCTTGTAGGGTCTCTCCCAGGCTGCCTGCAGCTTGTTATGTTTGACAGGAATGAGAACCATTACCTGCTGCCTTACAGCATGCTCTCTAGCTTGAGCATTCCTGTCATACTAGACCTTTTTCTGCTGTTGGGCTTCTGCCAGGTTCTCCTGGACCAAGCCCATGAGTTCCCTGAGCCTTGTCCTGAGGTTTAGAACATATGCCACAACAGACTCCTTGTGGGATTCAAACACATCCTCCCACTCATCTCAAATCAAATCAGAGGTCTGCTCACCCTATGCCCATACAACTCAAAGGGTGAAAAACCTTTGGATTCCTGGGGAAGCTCTCTGTAAGCAAACAGATGGGGCAAACAGTTGTCTCAGTCTCTCTTAAACTGGTCTGTAAATGCCTGCAGCGTGGACTTGAGTGTAAACTTTAACCTCTCAACAAGACCATTAGTCCGGGGATGTTAGGGGTGGTCTTTAGGTGCTTCACCCCACAGTGCTTCCACAGACAAGCCAGCAGGTCTGACATGAAATTGATACCTCTGTCAGTCAGCATTTCTTTTGGGAAACCTACCCTGCTGAAAATCTCTAACAAAGCATTTGCCACCTTTTCAGCCTCAATGGAGGACAGAGCCACTGCCTCAGGTTATCTAGTAGCATAATCTACTACTACTAGGGTATACTTTTTCCCTGTGGAACTTGGGGCATTCAGAGGCCGCACAATATTGGGGTCTATATTATGAGATCGAAGCTTCATGTGTTTGAATACCTAAAGCTCGTTCCATAAATAGTGAAAGCTGAAAACCGCGAACGGACACTTACGCAAATTTTTTCTCAGGGAAAAATTTTGCTTGGCCATTATGCAGACTTTGCTCTTTTCTCCACTGTAGAGCAATATCGGAGTTAGTATATTTAGTTAGGGGGGTGTGGAGGTGAAACCCCCCATTTGATTTGGGTTTAAAAGTTTTTTTTTTCTTATACGGCCAAACAAATTCTTTCCCTGTACAGAAGTGGCCATTTGTGGAGTTTAGGTTTTCGACATTTATACATCAACTTTAGGTATTCGAATACCTGAAGCTTCGATCTTAAAATATAGACCCCAATATCCATAGGTGCCCTCTGAAGTGGCTCCTCAATCACAGGCAAAGGCATCAAAGAAGCTTTCATCTTGTCTCCTGCCTTGCCTACATTTGGGAACTGCTCACAGGTTCTGCAGTACCCTGTTACATCTCTGGAAATCCCAGGCAAATAGAAGTTCTGCATAATACATCTTTTTGTATGCTCTATGCCCATATGACCTGCAAAGGGAATATCATGGGCTATGGCTAGAAATGCCAGACAGTAGTCTCTGGGCACTACCAACTGCTGTATTCTCTCACCCTCTATCCCCTCTTCAGGGGTCCACTCTCTAGACAGTAACCCTTTGTCCCAGTATACAGATTCACCCTTCCCTTGAGAATCAGGTGCCTCACTAGCTTCCTCACTCAGGCCTTGTAATGTAAAATCTGAGAGCTGTGCCTGTCTCAACTCTCTCTTTGTAACCCTTCCCAGCTACCCTTCCACAGGAAGTCTGGCATCCTCTGACACCTGTGCCTCACTGTCAGCCTGGGTACTACTACTACTCACCTCTGCCCTTGCAGTCACTCTATCCAAGGGAACATCAGTACCCACAAGAAGCTGTGGCTCACCTTCAGTCTCACTGTTATAGTGTAGCTCCCTCCCTGAAGCAACCACCACACCAGTCCTGGCTGCAAGTGTGCAGTCTGCCTGGGTCTCCGCCAGGCTACCAGACCCACATGCTTGGCTCCAAGCCTGATTGTGTGTAACTGCAGGCACACATGGTGCTGCATTATCAAAATCATTCCCTATCAGGACATCTATAGGGATATCCTGAAACACACCTAAATGCTGGCTTCCTTTTCCACCCTCCCAGTCAAGGTGAACCCTAGCTAAAGGTATTTGGAATGGGGTCCCTCCTAAAGCTGTGACTGGAGTAGACTTCCCAAGCAGTGCTCCTCTGTAACCATTTTAGGCTTCACAATTGTTAGGACAGAGGCTGTGTTTCTCTTAACAATGGCCTCTTTCCCATTCACTAAGATAGGATATAACCTCTTGTGGTAGTTTGCTACCCTTGTTGTCTTGAGACAACCTACAGTTGGCATTTTTTCATTCCCACTTACTGGCTCTCCTACTTTGTGTTCCCACCTTTGCCTCCATGGACATCTATATGCTACATGGCCACACTGGTTGTATTTAAAACATTTAACCCTTGGTTCTGGACATATACATGGACTAGTGGCTTCCCCTGCTATTGGCGGACTTTGTTGTGGCAGTCTGGGCTTCCCACCATGGGTTCCCTTAGACTCATGAGCAGCATTGGGTGCCCATTTGCTGTGCAGGGATGCCCTGCTTGCTAGGTATAGGACTTTTCTTCCCCAACTCATCTGCAGTAGTCAATTGTCAATCAGCTAACCAGATTCTCATGTCCTCAGGTAAACTGCTAAGGGCTTGTTCCCTTACCAAAAGGTCTGCAAGCCCTTCAAAAGTGGTGACCTGACATCCACTCACCCACCTATGAAAATAAGTGTTTAGTTCAGCAATATATTCACACACACTTTTGGCTGCCTTGTGTCTATGCTCATAAAACTTTTTTCTATAAGCTTCAGGGGTCAACTTAAAACACTCTGAAAGAGAGTTCTTGACAACATTATAATTTAAACAATCAGTATCAGACAGTTTAGAAATTACAGTTACAGCTTTACCGTGGAGTAAGGGGGTCACGAACCGTACCCAAAGCTCTTGGTCAGCATTATACTGTTCACATACCATTTCAAACATATGAATGAAACTATCAAAATTATCTACCTCTGTAAATTATGGAAGAAATTTACTGACCTTTGTTGCCTCTGGGGTTTGGTTACAACCTTCCCTATTACCTCCATGACTCTGGAGAAGAGTCAGCATCTACTTTTCATGGTGTCTCTGCTTCTCATTCTCCTCAACTTCCAGGCATCACAGTTTCTCATTTTCCTCAGCCTTCAGACATTGCAGTTTGTCATTTTCTTCAGTTTCTAGACATCTCAGTTTCTCTGCTGCTTCTATTTCCAAATGCTTGGCCTCCAGCTCAAGTCTCTTTAACTCTAGATGGATTTTTAAGTCTTCTGTGGAAAGGTTGAATTGTCCATTTTCTGAGAGTTGTACATCTCCAAGGCCAGTCTGATTGTCCTCCTGGTTGCTATTCTGTGATGCATCTGTGACTAAAGCTGCAATCATGTCTGCTTTAGTCAGGTAGGCATGCACCACTCCTGTAGCCTGGCACATCTCAGCCAACTGACTCCTTGTCAACTTGCCATACTCCTCTGCTGACATACTTGCCTGCTCTCCCTGACTAATCAAGCTAAACTAACAAATAAATAAAACAACTGTGATAAGAACTCTGATTGTTGACTGCGTGGCCGATTGAGAGGACAAACACCTTTAGTGACCACTCTATACAGGCTAGAGGAATTCAATATCCACACCACTACAAGCCAATTAATATGAGATGTGGCTATCTCACCACTATCAACCAATTAATATGTGATGTGAATATCGCTCCACTACCAAGCAATTAATATGTGATGCCCCTGCACTGGCCCAGTAATTAAGGAGCCTCAATTCTCACCACCAGCAACAGTGAGGGATGCACACAATGGGAGGATGACAAGTTCACACACAGTAAAGTACAATTTCCCTTAAGAGCACATACTGACCACAGACAGTCTGGGGCTGCTCTCTCCCTCTTTCTACAGATCCCCAGTGAGACTCCCCACTGGCACAGCTATAGAGTTGAGTCCTTAGCCAGGTTTCCAAGCCAAATCTTCTCAACACTTTCTCTGTCCAACTAGTGTTTTGTGTCCCTTCACAGGTAGGTGACACACACACACACACACACACACACTTTGATATTTGATTTATACACAAACACACACCTAGGAAAGGCTGGCACATGTTTACTAGCTATACCCCCTTCTTCCCAAACCGTAAGGGAGTTATCACTGCCACCAGAACCCCTTATCAGTTACTTTAGGGCCCTCCCCAAAGGGTGACCAATCCTACTGTGTAATATTACTATTATCCAAATGGTAAGTGTGACCAAGTGCAAGGCTATTTAAGAGTGGCCTGTACAGTGGCACTAAATACACATGCAAGTACTGTAAGAGCTTAAATATGTCTCACAAATATTAGCCCCAAAGACAGGTTTAAATATATTTAATAATAAATAATAAAAGAACAAGACAATACTCAATCAACACAGTTACTGCCGAGTTTATAATCACAGGAAATATTTGAAAACAACATTGCAGGACAGTTTGAAATAAATACAGAAAACATCTAAACTAATCTTTACTATATTCCTAGTTATATCTAAAATAAATTACTGTACCATAGTTACGTACTATTAGCAAGGCAAGTGCTGATGAGTGGATGTTCTTGCTATGTCCAAGACAAGATACAAAATGTACAGTCTTTCTCTGAGAGAGTTCTTAAATTACTATCAAACATTACTGCTGGGTCAGTTTGGATGACATCACTCTTTGTCACCTGCCTTCAGTTCCCATCCACAGATGCTAACAGGATTTTAACATCTCTGTGTGAGAAGTACATATCTCTCAGACGTGCAGCTGCTAGGAAGTCATAGAGCAATCAAACACTTTACATTTTAAACATAGTAAATACTTCTCTCCAAGACAATAGAAAAAAAATTCTAGCTCTAGAAATCCTGTCTTCTTGCTGCAGTGAAATTAACTTTTATAGCACATCGTAAAACACTTAATTTCAACTTATGTCCTTGAAGTTTTGTAAGTTAATCTTCTATGTTCCAGCAGGGTATGCTGTGTTTACATTCTTGAAGCTCAGTACATAACATACAGTTCTGTATAAATCATATCAATATTTATAAATGACATAGAATTATTTACAAAATTCCAAATGGCTGGGCTGGCAGTGTCACATATATTATACCTGTCAATGTGACTGAAGTTACAACCAGAGTTCTGTGGATAACTGGGGAGGTAGAAAACCAAAAATGCTGGACACATATGTTTACAAAAGAAGACAGTGGGCCGGATTCACAAAATCACCGTTTAAGACTTAATACGTCTTACTCGGAGGCTGCAGTTGACCGGTGTGATGTCAGCGTGCCATGAATATTCATGAGGGCATGCTGACTCATCCGTAACTCTTACATGGACTGAGTAGGCAAGCAGGAAGCGTGTCCGACTGCTGAGCAGTCTAAAAGTCCACGCCCCTGCAAGTTTTTAAAAAGCATAATGCCAACAGACAAGAGCGAGTTCTCTCAAATGTACTTGCACCCAACACCAAACTCCCTGACAGAGTTATAAAACGTAAAATATTAATTTTTTTAAAATCCACGATATAGCTGCCCATATTTGCGCTTGTTTGCGCAGTTGTGCCTATTACTTAACCACAGTTAGCAATTGTGACATTGAAGAGCATATAAGAACTACTTATGCAAATTAATCCAAATAGCAATAGCATAATAGTAGGGCATATGCACAAAGAGAAGGCATTCAGGGTTCAAGTCCCACCACTCCCCCTTCTTATTTATGAGTTAAAGCAGTATTTGAAATAATACCAAACAAATATGATTAAAATGTTATTAAAAGCAGTGACATGGTCAATGTATCAGTGAACAAAATATATATTTTTAAAGGACCCAGATATATAATAGTTTTACACAGCTAAACACAGGTGCCCATAGTTTAATAGCACTGTACCCATCTAAAAAGAGGTGCCCATAGTTTAATAGCACTTTACCCAGTTAAACAGAGGTGCCCATAGTTAAATAGTGCTTTACCCAGCTAAACAGAGTTGCCCATAGTTTAATAGTGCTTAACCCAGTGCAATAGAGTTGCCCAACATTTAAAAGCGCTTTACCCAGCGCAATGTGTTTGCGCGGACATGTGCACCGTGCCAACCAGGGCACCATAGGGCACCATGTAGCAACATAGAGCTAAGTTGCTTAAACTCAGCCACACCCCCTAGCCTGTCTAGACAGTATTAAAATAAAAGAATGACAAGGTTTGAACCCAGGACCCTTAGCATCATAATCAAAGTACAGAAACACTAAGCCATGACAACATAGGGGAAACAGCCACTATTAACATTCATAAACCTAGGAATGGTAGTTTAACCATTACTAAGCAGGTCTGCAATCAGCCTAGAATTTTACAAAATGGCCAATCACAAAAGAGTGCAGGAAATGCAAGATATATAAGCCCCACAGGTGGGCGTACACACCATAACTGATTGTAGCTGACATCTGTGGTCAGAATGTCTGGTATTGGAGAGGGAGCACACTTCCGAGTGCAGAGATGGGGCATCGAGGAGTCCAAATACATGGTTTGGCTCCTAGTCCACTGTCACAAGGCAAGACTCCTGCAGGGCCAGTTCCAAGGGACGGAGTACAAGGCAGAGGCTTGGAACCGGTTAACTTGTGACCTCACCAGTGCCACAGGCATTCCTCGGACTGGTGAGCAGGTCCATCACCACCATGCGGACCTGAAGGGATGAAAAGAGGACCACCTGAACCAGTGGATACAGGAGGCCCGTGGGATGTGGGATGCCCCTGTACTGAGTATGTAGCCATGGAATGCAGTATGTAAGAATTTCAAATGGAGTATGTATAACGGATAGGAATGTCTCAATATCCATTCATTTACTTTACAGCTGCAGCTGACCGTGTTACGAATCAGCAAGCCTTTGCTGGTAGGCTGCTAAGGCTGCGCCACCAGGCAGGTTAGTGATTATTCTGCATGTATTGTTATATAAAATATGGGAGAGAGCATGAAAGAAAGTGTTGTAGTCCAATAATACAGCCATAATATGTACTGAATAAGTCCTCTGCATGTACTGTCAGATAAAAACGTTAGAGAGGCAGAACAAGAGTGTAATAATTCATTAAGAAAGGTAACAAATGTCTGGAATAATATATCTGCAGGCACTGTCATATAAAAGAATATGTGAGTGAGCCTGAAAAAAAGAGTGTGCTAACCTATTAATAAAGGTATAATATGTCGTGAACATGTCTGTCATATATACCGTTAAAACAAATAAAGGAGTGAGCCTGTGGAAAAGTGTGTAATGGCATTAATAAAGGTCTAAAACCCAGAGTGTGTCTGTTTCACTTAATATGAAATGTTGTTGTACCCTTGCATTATACAACTAGTAATGTGTTAGAAAGTGCTGGCAACCCAGAGTTCTGCAGTCCCATCTAAAGTGGGTGATGGAAGTGCTAGTAGCTGTGAAGTAAATATACAGTCCTCAACAGTCAGTTACTGGCTGGCATGCATAAGTAAATCTGGCACATGAGTAGCATGCTAATATGTTCCCCAGAAATGTAAGTGTGCTTCAATAAATGCAGGGTGCTGTACAATTTAAAGTGAAAATGTCATGTGAAAACATCCAGATATGTAGATAAAGAAATATAAATGCAACCATGAAATATGTAGCAGTAACATCTGCATCCTGGACAGTTAGTATGCGAGATATAGGTCAAGTATAGATTGAACTAGCCAAACCCACTACACAACCTAATGCATGGTGGCAAGTGTAATAACACATGTAGGGAATATACACCTGCAGTCACTAGGAATGTAGTGTAGAGTAAAACTGTTTATAAGATGTTAACGGAGTTTTTTTCTACACCCTACTGTTTGTGCATAAACCATGCAATTCCACACCTTAATGGGTATGTGTAATCTTAAATATTTGTTGGGATATATGTCCAATTGTTCTATAAATATTTGCACTCATGTTGATGCATGTGCCCTGTTCAAACACCACATTCATGGTGGCCTGTTGCTACCAATCATCTCTGCATGCATTTGGAATAACCACTGTTGTTCAATATATGCATGTGTTATGTTTGCTGTTCAACTGTTGGAACTGTGGTGTGTTGGGTTAATGGGGACATTACTGCATGCTGTTACAACTAATCTGGAATGCTGTTGTTTATGTTGTAATGAAACACACCTAATCACAGAACATATGGGAAGGCCGGTCCCAGCGGACCCACCTGTCCCTCCTCAGTTGGCGAGTGCACCTGGCACCAGTTGCTCTGGTGCCCAGCCTGGACTCCCCTCCTCCATTGGTCCTGTGCCACTTTGGGTGGAAGCACTGCAGGGGATGGGGCTCGTCCCCCTTGTACAAGCATGGGCGGAGAAGGGCCACCCATCACCCTTCAAAGGGTCCGGGTTGTGGTGCATAGGGAGATCCAGCGTTCAGTCGCTGATCCCCTATGCCAGCTTGAGGCGAGAGTGGCGCTTCTCATGGGTGAGCCTGCCCATCCTACTCTGCCACCAGCACAGCCACCCCCAGGGCTGTGAAGGTGCAGTGATGACTGCCCATGGGTGGGAATCTCAGTTCCACTGTTACCATCTGTGGGCTCATGGGGTTGCGATTTCCAAACAACCTTCCCCGTCAATTGTGTTCACCCACCCCATGTGTCAGATTCCACCCCTGTATTCATCTTGTTTGTCTTGTCTGTTTACCTCCCCAACCTACCTCCCCAAATATACCTACTTTCCCTACCTCACTTACCACTCTCACCTGAAAAAAAAAGGTCAATCTGTACCCGAAAAAAAATTACGCCCCATACATAGCTTCCTATTTTACACACATGTCCATAGGACATATACACCGATAATTTTAATTGGTAGTGCAACAAACTATGTTGTCCTCACCCCTCTCTCAGGGGTGGAAGGTCTCCTCACTCCAAATTTTCAACATATGCACAGCTGTTGGTGTTAAAGAAATGGGCAGCTATGGGCCTTCCCTACACCCTTCCTGCACATCCCGAGCTTGTTTTCCTACTGTCTTTCTCTCTCTGTGCCCCATTTTCCACCACTTTCCTATCTCCCCATTTTCTTTTCTTTAAAATAAATTAGCGCAGGGGTTAGCGAGAGTAAGCACTATTAAGCAGTAGTAAGCGAGGGTGCGCTTAGCTAAGCATCGCTAAGCATCACGCAAACCCACACAAACCCACTTACAACTGCTTAAAAGTGCCTTAGTCACTCTGTATGACAGGGCCCTTGTATTGCTCAGTAGCAAAATAAAAATACCCTTGTCAGTCTCGAACCCGGGACCTTGGACTCACCAGTCTGCATGAAGTACCACTAAACCACAGCAGATATACAATAACTTAGTGCTGAAAGCAATTTAACATGCATTACCATGAGTGAATGTAAAGGGAAAATAGGAATGGCATAACACAAATTTTGTTCAGCAGGTGTTGTTGAAATGCATGACATGACTGTGAAAAGAGAATCAGCCATGCTAGTAGGGAATAAGGTTACAGTAGCAGCTTACAAACCCCACACAGTATCAGAGCAGGATACACACTGGCATATTAGCATAGGTCACAGGCAAGACCTCCCAACAGTGACTGCTCTACAGTGATGACCCTGATTAGTAAACAAACATTAGCTGTGCCCCTCTGACCCTCTGTGAAATGTACTAACAGTAGGCAGAAAGGTGTTGAATCTCACTTCATAACAAATGTCAATAAGTGAGAGTAGACACCACTTGCATGTCAGAAAAGGTGTAGTAATAGAAATGCTCTGAATCACCCAATGTCTGAACTGAAAAATGTCAGAACTATATCACAGGTGTATCCCAGTTATATGTACCTTTCCCTGAGGCTGTTCAAATATATACGTGAGAGTATCTGAGGCCTGGAAGAGTCAGAAACACACAGGCATATCAGCTTGTCTGCTGTTACACACTCTGCAAATAGCTGTAGAATGAATCCTACAAACATGCCCTTATGTAGAAGTACAACACAAAAATAGCAAAAGATATAGCCATGTACTGTTAGCAACCACCTGTGACAATGCCATTTTTCAGGTGCTGAAAAGACTGCTGTGGTGCACAGTCATAGAATACTAGGCTGACCTCTGTCTACCATCTGGATATGTCCACAGGTGGGAGCTACTCAGACAGACTACAAGCTTTCATAGACTTACAGGTACACAGCAACCCTGCATGTTCAGCAAGATAAACATCACACAATAAATAATGCACACTACAGTTCTGCACCCCTACCCAAAGGTACTATATACCCATGTAGTCAGGCACAACCAAGGGTGTAGGTAGGCATACACAGTACAGAAATATGTCCAGTCGTAGTGAGCAGACTGTGCTAATGCCAACACAAACCACAAACTGTTCAGATGTAAGTAACGTACTAATGATAGTATAGCTGTTCACAAACAGTGCATGTGCCTGATATTCATAATTGGTAGTACAACATACTTAGATGTCCTCACCACTCTCTCAGGTGTGGAAGGTTTCAAATATCCCGCCTAATGTATTGCATATGCACAGTTGTTGCTGGTAAAGAAATGGGCATCTATGGACCTTCTCCACACCCATCGTGTACATCCCAAGCTAGTTTCCCTACTGTCTTCCCCTCTTATAGCACCCTTTATCACCACATTCCTATCTCCTCATTTACTTTTCTGTCAAAGACATGAGCGCGGAGGTTAGTGGGAGTGAGCACTTGTAAACAGTAGTAAGCGGTTGAGGGCAGCGTGACTCATCCGTAACTCTTACATGGGCTGAGCAGGCAAGCAGGAGGCATGTCCGACTGCTGAGCAGTCTAAAAGTCCACGCCCCTGCACGTTTTTAAAAAGCATAATGTCAACAGACAAGAGCGAGTTCGCTCAAATGTACTTACCCAACACAAACTCCTGACAGAGTTATAAAAGCGTAAAATATTAATTTTTTAAATCCCGCGATATAGCTGCCCATATTTGCTATTTTTGTGAGTGTGCCCATTGCTTAACCACAGTTAGCAATTGTGACATTGAAGAGCATATAAGAACTACTTATGCAAATTAATCCAAATAGCAATAGCGTAATAGTAGAGCGTATGCACAAAGAGAAGGCATTCAGGGTTCAAGTCCCACCACTCCCCTTCTTATTTATGTGTTAAAGCATTATTTGAAATAATACCAAACAAATATGATTAAAATTTTATTAAAAGCAGTGACATGGCCAATGTATCAGTGAACAAAATATATACTTTTAAAGGACCCAGATATATAATAGTTTTACACAGCTAAACACAGGTGCCCATAGTTTAATAGCGCTGCACCCATCTAAAAAGAGGTGCCCATAGTTTAATAGCACTTTACCCAGTTAAACAGAGGTGCCCATAGTTAAATAGTGCTTTACCCAGCTATACAGAGTTGCCCATAATTTAATAGTGCTTAACCCAGTGCAATAGCGTTGTCCAACATTTAAAAGCGCTTTACCCAGCGCAATGTGTTTGCGCGGACATGTGCGCTGTGCCAACCAGGGCACCGTAGGGCACCGTGGAGCAACGTAGAGCTAAGTTGCTTAAACTCAGCCACACCCCCTAGCCTGTCTAGACAGTATTAAAATAAAAGAATGACAAGGTTTGAACCCAGAACCCTTAGCATCATAATCAAAGTACAGAAGCACTAAGCCATGACAACATAGGGGAAACAGCCACTATTAACATTCATAAACCTAGGAATGGTAGTTTAACCATTACTAAGCAGGTCTTCAGTCAGCCTAGAATTTTACAAAATGGCCAATCACAAAAAAGTGCGGGAAATGCGACATATATAAGCCCCACAGGCGGGAGTACACACCATAACTGATTGTAGCTCACATCTGCGGTCAGAATGTCTGGTATTGGAGAGGGAGAACACTTCCAAGTGCAGAGATGGGGCATTGAGGAGTCCAAATACATGGTTTGGCTCCTAGTCCACCGTCACAAGGCAAGACTCCTGCAGGGCCAGTTCCAAGGGATGGAGTACAAGGCAGAGGCTTGGAACCGGTTAGCTCATGACCTCACCACTGCCACAGGTGTTCCTCGAACTGATGAGCAGGTCCATCACCACCATGCGGACCTGAAGAGACGAAAGGAGGACAGGCTCAACCAGTGGATACAGGAGGCCCGTGGGATGTGGGATGCCCCTGTACTGAGTATGTAGCCATGGAATGCAGTATGTAAGAATTTCAAATGAAGTATGTATAATGGATAGGAATGTCTCAATATCCATTCATTTACTTTACAGCTGCAGGTGACCGTGTTACGAATCAGCAAGCCTATGCTGATAGGCTGCTAAGGCTGTGCTGCCAGGCAGGTTAGTGATTATTCTGCATATATTGTTATATAAAATATGGGAGAGAGCATGAAAGAAAGTGTTGTAGTCCAATAATACAGCCATAAAATGCACTGAATAAGTCCTCTGCATGTACTGTCAGATAAAAACGTTAGAGAGGCAGAACAAGAGTGTAGTAATTCATTAAGAAAGGTAACAAATGTCTGGAATAATATCTCTGCAGGCACTGTCATATAAAAGAATATGTGAGTGAGCCTGAAAAAAGAGTGTGCTAACCTATTAATAAAGGTATAATACATCGTGAACATGTCTGTCATATATACTGTTAAAACAAATAAAGGAGTGAGCCTGTGGAAAAGTGTGTAATGCCATTAATAAAGGTCTAAAACCCAGAGTGTGTCTGTTTCACTTAGTATGAAATGTTGTTGTACCCTTGCATTATACAACTAGTAATGTGTTAGAAAGTGCTGGCAACCCAGAGTCCTGCAGTCCCATCTAAAGTGGGTGATGGAAGTGCTAGTAGCTGTGAAGTAAATATACAGTCCTCAACAGTCAGTTACTGGCTGGCATGCATAAGTAAATCTGGCACATGAGTAGCATGCTAATATGTTCCCCAGAAATGTAAGTGTGCTTCAATAAATGCAGGGTGCTGTACAATTTAAAGTGAAAATGTCATGTAAAAACATCCAGATAAGTAGATAAAGAAATATAAATGCAACCATGAAATATGTAGCAGTAACACCTGCATCCTGGACAGTTAGTATGCGAGATATAGGTCAAGTATAGACTGAACTAGCCAAACCCACTACACAACCTAATGCATGGTGGCAAGTGTAATAACACATGTAGGGAATATACACCTGCAGTCACTAGGAATGTAGTGTAGAGTAAAACTGTTTATAAGATGTTAATGGAGTTTTTTTCTACACCCTACTGTTTGTGCATAAACCATGCAATTCCACACCTCAATGGGTATGTGTAATCTTAAATATTTGTTGGGATATATGTCCAATTGTTCTATAAATATTTGCACTCATGTTGATGCATGTGCCCTGTTCAAACACCACATTCATGGTAGCCTGTTGCTACCAATCATCTCTGCATGCATTTGGAATAACCACTGTTGTTCAATATATGCATGTGTTATGTTTGCTGTTCAACTGTTGGAACTGTGGTGTGTTGGGTTAATGGGAATATTACTGCATGCTGTTAAAACTAATCTGGAATGCTGTTGTTTATGTTGTAATGAAACACACCTAATCACAGAACATATGGGAACGCCGGTCCCAGCTGACTCACCTGTCCCTCCTCAGTTGGCGAGTGCACCTGGCACCAGTTGCTCTGGTGCCCAGCCTGGACTCCCCTCCTCCATTGGTCCTGTGCCACATTTGGGTGGAAGCGCTGCAGGAGATGGGGCTCATCCCCCTCATGCAAGCAAGGGTGGAGAAGGGCCACCTGTCACCCTTCAAAGGGTCCGGGTTGTGGTGCGTAGGGAGATCCAGTGTTCAGTCACTGATCCCCTATGCCAGCTTGAGGCTAGAGTGGTGCTTCTCACAGGTGAGCCTGCCCATCCTACTCAGCCCCCAGCACAGCCACCGCCGGGGCTGTGAAGGTGCAGTGGTGACTGCCCATGGGTGGGGATCTCAGTTCCACTGTTACCATCTGTGGGCTCATGGGCTTGCAATTTCCAAACAACCTTCCCCGTCAGTTGTGTTCACCCACCCCATGTGTCAGATTCCACCCCTGTATGCATCTTGTTTGTCTTGTCTGTTTACCTCCCCAACCTACCTCCCCAAATATACCTACTTCCCCAACCTCACTTACCATTCTCACCTGAAAAAAAAAATGGTCAATCTGTACCTGAAAAAAAATTACGCCCCATACATAGCTTCCCATTTTGCAAACATGTCCATAGGACATATACACCGATAATTTTAATTTGTAGTGCAAGAAACTGTGTTGTCCTCGCCCCTCTCTCAGGGGTGGAAGGTCTCAAAACTCACTCCAAATTTTCAACATATGCACAGCTGTTGCTGTTAAAGAAATGGGCAGCTATGGGCCTTCCCTACACCCATCCTGCACATCCCGAGCTTGTTTTCCTACTGTCTTTCCCTCTCTGTGCCCCATTTTTCACCACTTTCCTATCTCCCCATTTTCTTTTCTTTAAAATAAATTAGCGCGGGGGTTAGCGAGAGTAAGCACTGTTAAGCAGTAGTAAGCAAGGGTGCGCTTAGCTAAGCATCGCTAAGCGTCACGCAAACCCGCGCAAACCCACTTACAACTGCTTAAAAGTGCCTTAATCACTCTGTATGACAGGGCCCTTGTATTGCTCAGTAGCAAAATAAAAATACACTTGTCAGTCTCGAACCCAGGATCTCGGACTCACCAGTCTGCATGAAGTACCACTAAACCACAGCAGATATACAATAACTTAGTGCTGAAAGCAATTTAGCATGCATTACCATGAGCGAATGTAAAGTGAAAATAGGAATGGCATAACACAAATTTTGTTCAGCAGGTGTTGTTGAATTGCATGACATGACTGTGAAAAGAGAATCAGCCATGCTAGTAGGGAATAAGGTTACAGTAGCAGCCTACAAACCCCACACAGTATCAGAGCAGGATACACACTGTCATATTAGCATAGGTCACAGGCTAGACCTCCCAACAGTGACTGCTCTACAGTGATGACCCTGATTAGTAAACAAACATTAGCTGTGCCCCTCTGACTCCCTGTGAAATGTACTAACAGTAGGCAGAAAGGTGTTGAATCTCACTTCATAACAAATGTCAATAAGTGAGAGTAGACACCGCTTGCATGTCAGAAAAGGTGTAGTAATAGAAATGCTCTGAATCACCCAATGTCTGAACTGAAAAATGTCAGAACTATATCACAGGTGTATCCCAGTTATATGTACCTTTCTCTGAGGCTGTTCAAATATATACGTGAGAGTATCTGAGGGATGGAAGAGTCAGAAACACACAGGCATATCAGCTTGTCTGCTGTTACACACTCTGCAAATAGCTGTAGAATGAAT
Source organism: Protopterus annectens (assembly GCF_019279795.1). Taxonomy (NCBI): domain Eukaryota; kingdom Metazoa; phylum Chordata; order Ceratodontiformes; family Protopteridae; genus Protopterus; species Protopterus annectens. The sequence continues at coordinate 269,904,652 of NC_056741.1, read as the reverse complement.
CCCACAAGCATGCCCTTATGTAGAAGTACAACACAAAAATAGCAAAAGATGTAGCCATGTACTGCTAGCAACCACCTGTGACAATGCCATTGTTCAGGTTCTGAAAAGACTGCTGTGGTGCACAGTCAAAGAATACTATTCTGACCTCTGTCTACCATCTGGATATGTCCACAGGCGGGAGCTACTCAGACAGACTACAAGTCTTCATAGACTTACAGTTACACAGCAACTCTGCATGTTCAGCAAGATAAACATCACACAATAAATAATGCACACTGCAGTTCTGCACCCCTACTCAAAGGTACTATATACCCATGTAGTCAGGCACAACCAAGGGTGTAGGTAGGCATACACAGTACATAAATATGTCCAGTCGTCCTGAGCAGACTGTGCTAATGCCAACACAAACCACAAACTGTTCAGATGTGAGTAACATACTAATGATAATATAGCTGTTCACAAACAGTGCATGTGCCTGATATTCATAATTGGTAGTACAACATACTTAGATGTCCTCACCACTGTCTCAGGGGTGGAAGGTTTCAAATATCCCGCCTAATGTATTACATATGCACAGCTGTTGCTGGTAAAGAAATGGGCATCTATGGACCTTCTCCACACCCATCGTGTACATCCCAAGCTAGTTTCCCTACTGTCTTCCTCTCTTATAGCACCCTTTATCACCACATTCCTATCTCCCCATTTACTTTTCTGTCAAAGACATGAGTGCGGAGGTTAGCGGGAGTGAGCACTTGTAAACAGTAGTAAGCGGGTCTGCACCAGTGTGCGCATGTGTGCGCCTAGCTTAGCATTGCTAAGATATGATAAGCTCCACCAAGCTTAGCTTAATATTGCTAACATAAAGTAAGCTAAGCTAAGCTTAGCTTAGTATTGCTGAAATACAATAAGCTAAGCTAAGCGTCACCTAGCATCGCTAAGCGTTGCGCAAACCCGCGCCAACTGCTTAAAAGTGCCTTTGTCACTCTGTATGACAAGGCCCTTGTATTGCTCAGCAGCAAAACAAAATAACCTTGTCAGTCTCAAACCCCACACCTTGGACTCACCAGTCTGCATGATGTACCACTAAGCCATATCAGATGCACAATAACTTGGTGCTGAAAGAAATATAACATGCATTACAAGGAGTGCATGTAAAGGGAAAACAGGAAAGCCATAGGAATACATTGCAATAAAGAAATATGACATGCATTACAAGGACTGAATGTAAAGGGAAAATAGGAAAGCCATAGGACTACATTGCAATAAAGAAATATAACATGCATTACAAGGACTGAATGTAAAGGGAAAATAGGAAAGCCATAGGAATACATTGCAATAACTACTGTTGTATGCCAGTTAATTCCCTAATTCCAAAAGAAAGTACATACTCCCATGTATCCAGTGTTAGCATTAGGAGGTGTGAGTAAACTTACACACTGAGAAGAGTGTACTTGAAGAAGCAACAGTCAGGTTTCAGTACAACATGCATTTCACTGGCTACAACTCAGCTTCAGATATGAGACATATACCAACCTTCTGACTGACACAACGGTGTTGACAGCAAACAAGCATGGTCCCCACCTTGCAAAACTAAAAGGCATACGCCTACCTAACCTATCATTTTATAGCAGTGTCCTGAAATCACAGTGAGAACTGCAATTGCCACAAAGCAGGCTGCATGCAATTACTAAATTGTGGGCACCAACTGGTGCAGAGGCCATCACATGCACATGTGTAGATACCTACAAAAGCAGCCTGTACTTCCTGTCCACGCATGCAATAATATCATTGCAGCAACTGGAGAGAGAGAGAGAGAGAAAGAGCGAGTGAGAGAGACAGACAGACAGACAAACAGCTGGAGAGACCAAACCAAAAATAAAAAACAGAGGCAGTTGGAGACACCAACCAACCAAAACAAAAAATAAAACAAACAGAGGCAGTGGAGGACACTGACCTAATCAAATAAAAATAAAAAAAATCAACAGGTACAACAGACTGAGGTGAGAAATACAAAGGTAAGATATGTAACACAGATGTATTTGCTGGCATCCGAATGATGTGTCTGAAGGGTACTCTACATTCTGTGAACACTCCTTATGTGGTAGCAGTCTGTATCTATATGTATATGCAGATGTGCATAGGGCAAGGGACATACTGCAACTGTTAGTGAAGGCTGGACATATATATGTATTTGAAGGTGCTATGTGCACATATCTATGTAGGTTGTAATGTGTGGCATTGAAAACAGCAAGCAATGCAGGTATATGTCATGTGGTGGTTAAATGCTGTAGGACTGAGTTACAGCCAGTGAGGTTTTCTATACGGCCTGAGGACAGTGAAATGAATTCTGCACAACACTGTGTAATATTATTACACAATCATATGTCTCACAACTGTTCCATAATTGATATTCCCCCCATGAAAGGTGGCCAATATGTCTGCATATATGTTCATGTATATGTACAGCAGTGGCTGTTTACAAGTAGTGTGTGTGCATATATATATATATATATATATATATATATATATATATATATATATATAGATATATATATACATATGTATGTGTATACACACACACACACATATATTTATATGTATATATATATATATATATATATATATATATATATATATATATAGATGTATATATATATACATATATATATATATATATATATATATATATACATATATATATATACATAGATATATGCATATATAGATATATAGATATGTAGATATAGATATATATACATATACAGATATATAGATATATAGATATATACATATATACATATATATATATATATATATATATATATATATAGAGAGAGAGAGAGAGAGAGATACAGATATATATGGATATCTATGGATATATATAGATTTGTGTATATATATATATATATATATATATATATATATATATATATATATATATCTGTCTGCCTGGGATGATATGTTGGACAATCCACGCTGCTTCACAAGGTATCGCTTACACCTGTCACCACTGGGCTTCGGATATTGGCTAAGGCTCTTTCCACCTAATGCCTTTTTAGGCAGGCTCAAAGACAAACCCACCTAGAAACAAAAATGGAAAAAAACTAAGGGTAATGCTGCTCAATGCCAGAAGTCTAAATCTCAAGATGCAGGCACTTGATGCACTCCTCAGCATGGAGAACATCGACGTCTGTGCAGTAACTGAAACCTGGTTCAAGGCTCCTGAGAGCACCCCAGCTACCAGGCTATACCTCGTATCATGCTTTGCCACAAAACGGGCCGATCCACAAGGAGGAGGAGTGTCCATATTCATAAAGGACACCCACACCTCCAGGTTAGTAACAACACATGAAGCAACAGAGACCATACAGGTGCAACTAACCATAGGCAAAACTTCTATACAACTGGTAGCATGTTACAGACCACCCTCCCAATCTCAAGAACCCCACTCAGCCTTCCTGAAGACATTGGAGGATATGAATGCATCACAAAATACCATCGTACTGGGAGACTTCAACTACCCAAACATAGATTGGGTACATTATTCTAGCCCTAATACCCTAGCCCAAAGGTTCCTGGAATTCATAAATTCAAATGCACTGGAACAACTAGTCACCTCTCCCACTAGGGGAGAAAATATACTAAACCTGATCATCACAAACATGGGGACAAAATGCTCCACACCGGCAGTATACCCCTCACTAGTGAGATCTGACCACAAACGAATCACCCTGGATATACATACCCCACCTCCACCCCCAGCACAAAAGACCACAGTGAAAAACTTCTCAAAAGCAGACTTCACTCTTCTTAAGAAGGAGATGGTATCCTTTAAGCCCACTGTGCCAGTGGATACCACATCCATAATGCGAATCCTTCACAAATGCTTTCTATGGACATATCCAGGAATGCATGGATCGCAATCAAACAAATCCAAGTCCCTCTCCACCAAATGTAAGCGTCCTGTCTGGTGGACCTCAGCCATAAACAAATTTGTATAACAAAAGAAGGAAGCTACTGCACGTCAGAGTGAAATACCATGAAGGGACGACGTCTCTGATCAACATTAGCAGAAAACTACGTTCTCTCATAAAAACATCCAAGGCAAACTTTGAGAGAAAAATAGCTAAGGACACTAAAGATAACCACAAAGCCTTCTTCAGCTATGTTAGAAACCTGGGCGGAAACCCTCAGATATGCTCTGAGTTGGTTCACAACAACAAAAAATACACTGAACCCACAGATATTGCTAACATTCTGGCTGACAGGTTCAGTGCAAACTTCTTGCCTCCTTCACCTCCAAAAGAAGAAATACTTATCCCAGCTGAATGTAATCTCCCTGTCATCTCAGATGTCCAAGTGAGAACCACCCTAAACAAAGCAAAAAACACAGCATCAATGGGACCCTGGCGGTATCGGGGTGTGTTATGAGAACTCCAAGAGGAGCTAAACCCACACATAAAAACGCTATTTAATCTTAGCCTTACTTCGGGTTATGTACTTGTACACTGGCGTACAACAACAGTGGTCCCACTCCACAAGGGGGGTGCCTCTACAGACCCTGGAAACTACCGCCCCATAAGCTTAACTAGCCTGGTCTGCAAAGCTACGGAAAGAATCATTATGGAACTCATAAACAGAGACATAGGGACCTACAGACACTTGACCCCACCCAGTTCGGCTTTGTGAAGGGCAGATCCTGCCTTTTAAACCTGGTTGACTTTTTCAAAACAGTCACTAGAGCCATTGATGAGGGCAAAGCAGTCCATACAGCATGCCTGGACTTGGCTAAGGCCTTCAACACAATACCCTACTCAGGCATCATAGATAAGCTAAACAGCTAAAAAAGTAAACCCCTATGTCACTAGATGGGTTGCAAACTGGCTAAAGGACAGAACCCATAAAGTTAAAATCGCTGGAGCAATGTCAGACTCAAAGCCAGTCACAAGTGGTGTCCCACAGGGATCTGTCCTGGGACCCCTCTTGTTCGGCATTTATTTCTCAGATGTTAAAGCAAACATGGGAGGGCTGTGGCTGACAAAGTTCGCAGATGACTGCAAACTAGGTGCCATAGTCGATACACCAGCTGACACACACATCCTACAAAAAGGCCTCACTGAAACGCACAACTGGTGCCGTGGTGACCTTAAACTAAATGCCAAAAAATGTATAGTCATCCCTTTTGGAAAAAACAAAGTACCCACAAATTATCACATAGACAGCAACCCACTGAGTATGGAAAATGTAATCAGAGACCTAGGGACCCAAGTAGACAGCGACCTCTCATTTGACACCCATGTTGCCAAAGTGGTTAGAAAAACATTCTACCTTGCACACCTCTATTCAGTGGCATACCGCCTGCTCAGCGGTGATCTCTGCCTGACGTACAAGGCCATGTCCAATCAGGATTTGATGGACATGCTCCACCTCAAAAAATCCAAATCCATCAGGACCACGAGAGCTAAAGATTTAAACCTCGGCACAAGTATGAATAGGACATGCATGCTGGAGGGATATATTCATAACCCAAAGGCTTCCCATGCTTTGGAACAGGATCCCAGTTCGTATTAGGCAGAGCCCCTCACTAACTCTCTTCAAGAGAAATCTTGATGAGTGGATGGGAGATCGAAAATTTACCCCAGGGGTCACATCTGGGTCACTGCTAGACAGGGGCACAGTAAACTAATTCTATTATATAAGGGGACCTTCATTGTGTCACTACTAGACAGAGGCACAGTATTCTAGATTTATTCTGTACATTTTTGTACAATTTCATGGGGTGGCAAAAGCCACATCACTATGATCACTATGGCTAGGCTTACAAATGCCCCAGGGCAGATAGCCTAGTACAATACTATGAAACTATGAAACTATATATATATATATATATATATATATATATATATATATATAGATATATATATATATATATATATATGATATATAAATATATATGTATATAAATATTCATATATATATATATATATATATATATATATATATATATATATATATATATATATATATATATATATATATATATATATATATATATATATATATATATATATATAGTGAGAGAGGAGACACAGGTCAGGCGTTGCAACAGGTGCCTGGTGACCAAGGCATGGACTGAACACCAGTGTTGATACTGCAGTGCCATACCCCATTCCAAAACACTTTACCCACTAACTACCAGATAGGTGGTTGCCTGACTAACACTGAAGGTGTCAGAAGGGAACATGGGACACAGGTGGACAGTAGCCTCTCCTTTGATATTCACAGTGCCACACTATTCTTGTAATCTGTCTAAGTGGTATGTGTAATCACAAACGATGTGTCATGTATGGAAATATAGGTCTTTGTTCCCCTGTACTCATCACAATGTCCCATGTGGTATGTACCTCACATGACAACTACAGCAAGTGGAAAGTCCACAGACATACCTCACAAAGGGTAATACTGGCCTGAAACACATACCCTATGCAGGCTGACTCACATAACCACAGCTACAGTGAGTTGTGTACCGTCCACCCAGAGGTTACCTCTGCCAAACATACAGAGGCATGCCACACCCATAGCAGTCAGACAACCACCATGTCAACACCTCACAATCCCACTGGGCTACACGGCCTAGGTCCCTAGTCCCCACAACAACACTAAATAGCACATGCTGGAGGGATAGGCTCCTACTGGAAAATATGCCATACTCTGGAGTAAACCACCCAGCATGAACAAACAAGGCTCCTCAGTAGCAGATGTCAGACATACCCCTGATGATTGTCTGGGGATAGGTAACATGCCCTGGGAATCACCTCTGTGTATCCGGTTGACAGGAGGAAGTGAAATCTAATTACATGTGTGTCACAGGCCAGGGTAGCATATGGCTAGGCTGCTGTAGGCCCCAGGGACAATAGCGTATTACCTACTTATGACACAATGCACACAGACATGTACACAGTGCAATACCAGCTATGTGAGGTGGAATGAGTGTGACAGTGAATGTATGCAAGGTCTGTGACGGTGTGATAGCTAGGAGTGAGGTTGTTTCCGTCATGGTCGTTTGTGTCCTATGTGTGAGGCCAGAGAAAGATGTGTCAGTTATTGGGATGCAGACATAGTAGGATGGTATATGTTGTGACGTAGTTCCTTCTGTACGAATGTGGTGTGCCATCATAGGCTGAAGCAATACATGTATGCTCAGTAAGTGGTACTGCTGGTGAATCCATCCGACATTAAAACTGTTGTACCACCTGAATCTGTAGGCCTAAACAGCACAGTATGGTTTATGTTCACATTCCCTGGTAACACTGTCTTGTGTGTTTCCTGCAGTCTGCACAGATTACATTCCTCAGGCATAGGTATATGTAAGTAGGGGCACACAGTACTGTAAGGTACATAGCAAATGCTCTTCTGTGTTAGCATTCATTTGTGTGTGGTATGAATGTCTGGTGTGTGTGTAATGATGCCTGTACCATGTCTGCAATCACATGTGTGATGCAGGGTTTGCATGTGTACTTAGCAACATGTATACTCTGTTACAGCAGTATGCCAGCTATATTAACAACTGTGCACATATGTTAGGTAGGGGGATGGCATCAATGACTAGGGTGGGTTACTGGTTATACTGTAACTGTACTTCACATTCATTGTAATGGATGATATATATCTGCATGCATTAGCTTGATATGTACCCCCTGGCAAGGCTGTGCATTGGATCCCAAACAGTGAGCCGAGTACTGGTGTATACTGGTGTGTCATATGGAGTGTGGCAGGCACTGTCAGCCAGTTGTGGGCTTAGCACTGATATGTGGTCTTGAATGTGTGTATTCTGTGACAGACGAACAGATGCTATATATGGCAATTAACTGATATCTGTACTATAATATTAAGTGTGCCACATGACTTGCTCACACATATCGCTTACTTGTCTTCCAGGCTTATGGCTCATCATAGGAACCCCTGCTACACAGCTGCAGAGGAACAGGAAATCCACCACAGCCTGGTACAGCACTATACCCTGCTGTTTTCAAGGGCCAGCCAGCACCAGCAGGAGCGTACTGCACTGTGGCAAGACGTCGGGTAAATGACATAGGCATGCATAACCGGACATATGAGCAGGTACGCCATCACTGCAGTGATTTAATTAGACATGTCCGGTGGCGTGCGTCTGATATCCACAGACAACAGCTTGCCACAGGTGGTGGGGTGGCCATACATCCCCCCCTCATCAAAGTGGAGGAACTGCTGCTAAGTGTGGTGGCTCCTGGCCTACAGCAACAACAACATCACACATGTGTCATCATGGAGGCCGGAGCCACCCAGTATAGTGACGTAGAGCATGAAGATAACATGCCCTAGCTGTAGACTACTGTTACCTGTATTGTTAGATTATGCATGTGTGAGATGTGTACTGCGTTTAGCAGTTGTGCTGCCTATTGTGTGCAATACTGATAATTTGAAAAGTATCTGTACACCTCTGCCTGTTGTTCTACTGTAGTTTAGCACACTCACAGTAGCAATGCCACAGGTGTGGCCACTGACAAACTGTGTCATATACTTGCAGGTCCCTCTGGTGTGACAGCAGGGCAGACGTTACATACTGGTGAATGTGTTAACACTTTAAACTTGGTATTGAACTGTGCATGTCATAGGTGAGGTGTAGGCCATGTACACATAACACACCTACACATAATGCATGCTGTGCATGTTTGCTGTGAGACGTGAAACATCTCAGTAATGTCAGTAGCTGCCTCATTCACATGCAATGCACAGAGCATCAGACACAAATGTGGCAACACTGTACTGCACATTGGATAGGCATAGTTGACACACATGTGCACAACATAACACGTTTGTCATACACAGTACACCTCAACATGCTACACATAGTTTAACTGGACACCCACTGCCAGGTCACACTTCAGTATCCCACATGTCATCCACACACCACGCATACCATACCTGAGGGGTAGGGGCCTAGCATGGGGCTGTGCAACACTCCTCAACACATAACACAGTCATGTTAGGCAATGCTCCCTATTGGACACCTCACACACCCTTGTGCAACGTGGCTGTGTAATTGTGAACTTAGCCACGGCACTGTGGTTCAGGTACAGCATGCTAGGCGGTGGTCTAGCACACTTTAGTGGCCTTGAATGACCACATGATGCATGATGATGATGATGGCTAATGGTACTACACCCCATACTGTTACAAGGGCCATGTCCAGGATTGGTATCCCATCACATATACATGCACCACCCATCCCGTGGTGTACATAGCATGCATGTGCTACACCTGTGTCCACAATTATCTGCTACAGACACAGACACTGCAATCAGACATGGAAATCCATGTGACACACAGATAACACACCCAGCCATGGTATGTATACCTGTGTGTGATGGTGCACAGGACATTGCAGAGCTTATAATACTTGCACAGAAATGTCGTGTCCTTGTACACATTATGTTCCAGGGTGTAGGCAATCACTGAACATGTACACACATGCACCACAGCCATGTACACTGTCATCAACTATGGCTGTCTACACTCACACTGCATGGACTTGATCAACACTTATTCTGTATGCTGACACGTGTGCGTGACTGTTTGCCTTGTGATACTGTCACCCACCTTCAACCAGTATTGAGTATGATTTGGAAGACTGTTGTGTGTGTGTATCTGCTGTAGTGAGGAGTGTGCATGTGTTCCTGTGTTCCTGTGTGCATGTGTTCCTGTGTGCATGTGCAGACCGTAATGTGTGTTTCCTGTCTTCCTCTCACAAGTGCTGAGGTAGGGCTTGGCGAAAGCATCAGGTGACCTTAAGCCACTGCCATGGATAGTGGTGATGATGAAACATGTATTTTGGCACAGGGAGATTTGACAGGGTCTGTCGTTGGTCCACCAATCGACAGTACACATTGTTCAACCCCATCTATGCCCACACTCATACTGCCGTTACATCCCTCACCACCAATGGCCATAGGAGAGGGACAGCATACAGTTGGCATTGACTAGGAGAGTATGGTACCCATGGCACGTGCATCCCCTCACAGCAGCCATGGCCGTAGACCCACAATGGTACCACATAGGCAGATGTCCAGGGGTTCTCGGGGGAGCACCACTGGATTTATTGCCCCTGGCAGGCGTGCCCTCACAGGTCTTACAACGACCACTATGTTCCGGGCTGTAATGCAGGCTCAGGCATGTATGGAACGGTACACCAGGCAGCGACTTAGGGTGCAGAGGGCACATAACACTGCTATCAATGACAGCATCTGTCACCTTGCCAGTGCCATCCGGACATACACCAAGATCATTGATAGACAGAGGGAGACAATAGATGCCCTCCACGACATGTCTTCCTCAAGCCAGGACTGTGCAGGATGGTTGCGACGTTGATGAGGATGCATGCCAGCAACAGCAACAGCTGGCAGTGGTCGTGGACGGCCCACAGCTCACAGCCGCTCCCGTAGTGGCAGTACCAGCCCCAGCAATGCTGGGCCTGGCCTGTCCATTGTCCGTCCCAGTAGACCACGTGCACATGGCTCTGGCCAGTCCCAGCAGGGACATGGGTCCAGTCATCATACCTCTGCCTCTGATGACAGTACCCAGTCAGGGTTAGTACCTGATACCATCCGTTGCACCCCTGCCAGGCACAGGTACTGTGTCCATGGCTGGAGACAGTGATCTGTACAGCCAAGCAGGTACAGTCTGTGGTTGTCCCACAAACCACCGTATATGGCAGCCACATGGTGGAGCTGTGTGCATGCAGACACACACACATTAAGCAAACAACTAGGGCTCACACATACATACACACATTACATCAACATTGGCCCATGCTGTACTGTTGTCACACACACACACACACACACACACACACACACACACACACACACACACACACACACACACACAGACATGTCGATTGGATGGGTCAATGTCAGGCTCTGGCAAACAACAAAACACCATGTGCATATGATGATACCTGTGCCACCTCCTGTCATCTGCATTATCGACGGAGGGACAGGCTAACATGGTGCTGATGCACAAGGTGACACTATAGCAGTGTAGCAATAATAGCAAGTTGTCAACAAGGAAGTCTAACTACATCCTTGTAGGTTTATCTGAGCAGACATTATGCATCAAAGCTCTGATTGTCAATGTAGCATTGTTTACATCACTGTTAGGTCTGAGTATGTATTATCCACCCATGTGCCACTTGGCTGATGTGTGATGTGTTGCCAGCATGTGTTAGCGAGTGGACAGTATGTGTGTGATGTGTGCAGTACAGATTAGCAAGTGTACATCTGTGAACATGGTGGGTGCGCACTGTCTGGATGTACGTGCATAGTGGACACATGGGACGTGTGGCATACCCTGTCGTACACATTATTAGCATCCCATTGCATCTTTCATTGGCCAGTATGCATTCTACTACAGTTATGTACTAACATGGGTAGACATGTGTATGACATGGGTTGACACTATGCTGCAGGTGATACTGTTAATATCAGTCAATGATTTGCAGTCTGGTAGTATACACAACCTCAACAGCATGATTATAAGCAATCATTGGATGATGTCCTGACAAATGAAACACAGTAGTAGAGAACCCAGTATCAATTGGATCCTTCCGGTGCTACACTATAACACTAACCAGTGGTGATGACCGCCACCCATTACTGTGACCACACCTGTGTGTCATATAGCCCCCTTAGGTACATGCAGACACACTAGGGATGTGTCCATCCAAATCTGGGAATGCATGGAATGGCCTACAATGCATTCCCTGGATGGGATGCATATCCTACACAAGGGTATCATACAGACAGATACCTGTTGTGTGATACATGCTGTATAGCAGTAAGCCGACTATGGCATAGTCATCCTCATGTACTATACATACTATCCCATCAGTACCACATCGGTGGTAGCCCTCAACATGTATGTTGGGTACCATTGTGTACATACAGACCCATGTTATGTCATGTTTCCCTTGGTATCCACATATCCATAAGTATTGTGGAGTCCCAAGGTTTATCACAGACATTAGAGGCCTGAATGCATATCCACAAGGCAGTCATACACCTATAAAGACTGTCCATTCTTGGCAGACTTTGTTGTGTATGACCATGTCTGACATATACCCCAGGCATATACCCTCACTCACACTACTCTTAAGTAACTGTCATGGGTGTGTATGCCACAGATGACCTTGGCCACAGAACATGACAGTGGATGGCCATGTCACATACATACATATGTGACCTACGATCTGAGTAGTAGCGGCACAACCTGTCAATGGAAACAAATGTATTCATGTAGTATGCAGGCTTCACACCTATGTACTGATTGAGGGGACATGTACACATATATATTTGCCATGCAGATACCTGATGTCTGCAATGCACTTCCTGTTGTCATCATACCATGTCATACCATAGTAAAAGCAAAACCTACCCTGTGTTGACCAACAGTGACACACACACAGTCAGCATTTGCAGGATTCAAACCCCTACTTAACAATGTTATGATACTAGAGAGTGACGCATTAACACGGTGCGCTATTTGCTTTACTGGCTGATTTGCCTTCTCCTGCTGTATTTGTAGGATGGTGACATCATCAGACTTTCCAAAGAGGAATGTACCTCTTTTACTGAGTTTTCCCAGTCTCCAAAAAGGAACACCTCTCAAAGGAAACTGCACACCACCCCCCTCACACACGCACACTTTGCAGGATTCAAACCCCTACCTAACTATGTTATGATACTGGAAAGAGATGCATTAACACGGTGCACTATTTGCTTTACTGGCTGGCTTTTCTTCTCCTACTGTATTTATAGGATGGTGACATCATCAGACTGGACATAGTGATGTGTGTACACTTTGTTTTATGCCATTCCAGGAATGGTCCATGTGGGCCAGCAGGTGTCAACAGCTTGAACATGACCTCAGTATCCTTACCTTGTGTGATCTGTCTGTGGACACATTGACATTCTGTCATATGTCAACACATATTTATGCACAGCTTCTTGGTTTTCTGGATACTACATGTGTCTGGGGTGTTGATAAAGGGCTATTCAAAGTCTATGTGACACATGTGTAGATGTGTTCATTGATGTATGCCCTGGGTGGCTGCCTTGCAAACAGTCTAGCATGTTTGGGAACCATGATCCGCACATGAACATGCCACAGTTGGTAGGGTTGTGTGTTTGTCAGCTTCCAATAGCTCTTTTTTTTTTTTCAATAAACATTTTTTATTGTTTTTCACAACCATATTACAAATTCACAAGCTTCCAATAGCTCTGTTTATGACTATAACCATGATGAACTCCATGACCTTGCAGATCAGACCTCATAGGTGTACTGGACTTGACTTCCCATGGTGTGCTGTGCACCAACACTTGTGGGGAGTGCCATATGTAGCTGTGACACATTCAATGGTTCCACATCCTATGTAGGGGGTGCGGCTCAGCTAACTGTTCAGGTGCATGATCTGTTTGTTCTGTAGTTTGTGCATGACACATATTGGGAATCAATTTATTCCACCTGCTGCCATGCTTTTGGCAGTGGGGGTAACTGCTCATCCATTCTACATGTGATATCTCCTGGTATGATGATGTGGACTATTGTGAGTGGGGGATGGGTATGTACATATGGGCCTGTCTGTCATGATGTCGGCATTGACACACAGGTACAGTTGGCCCTGACTCAGGACATATATGTGTGTACATTGATATTTATGACATAGCTGAAGGAGGTGCCATGATTCGGTCTGGACTCCTTCTCAGCTCCTCTTTACAACACACTAACAAACATGAGCACTAATCCCTGTTATACTCTTTTACATGCTTAACACCCTACTGATCCTTTGTGATCAGGCTACAGAGTATGTCATGATAATATCCTGGCATGTCCAGGGGTCGGTTTTGTGTACTCTTCAGTCCAGCTGGTGGATATTGTGATATTGACACAATGTCACATCTGCCTCATGTACACAGACAACCCTCTCCTCCTCCCGACACACTCAGATATATGTGTGAGATGCATCTATATAGACATACAGGGAGCTGAAGTCTCTCGACTCATGACTGGCACAGTGTATCAGGTGGTGAAGGTAACCACACACACCACATATCAGTCTCACATATCCTCTAGCAACAGCACTCAAACCACATTAGCACACATTGACATACTTGGATGCTGTAAATGTACTCTACCTAAGCAGCAGAGACCTCCAAAGCAGACACACACACACCTGCTACCCCACTACAATACCCACATATCACTAAGTTCACAAAGTCAGTGTGCCACACAGTCACTGCCCTTTGGGCTAAACAACACACCTAATACACTTGTAATAGGTGACACTTATGTTCAGACACACTGACATACCACTCCCCAGCCCTGACAAGGGAATAGTCACTTTGGGCTGTCTGTTAGGTGCCAGGATCTGCTGCATAACACATGCAGTCAGGTCACTCCAAAGCAAGTACAAGACTGGCACCATCATTGTCCATGGTGGTGTGTGTCACCTCAGACGTTACTCCCTGGACCACAGGACATGATACATGGAGGTACACTCTGATCATGTAGCCCAGGCCAGTATGACCCTGACCTTGTCTAGCATCTTACACCCACCAATTATGATGTCACAGTATACGGACACACATATCACATTTAACAGTTGGCTAACAAATTTGTTTCATTCATAGGGGATACAGTGTCTGTCAGCATATGGTGACATGCTCAACATGCCACGTAGCTTCACTATGGACATCTTGCACCTGTCACCCTTGGACTTCAATATGCTGGATAAGGCTGTTGCTACCACCAGAGTGCCTTTTTTACACAGGGCTCAGAAGACAAACCCACCTCCATAGACATTACAGGTTAAATGAAACTAAGGATAATGCTGCTCAACAACAGTTGTGTTAACCTGATATTGTGGCCACTCAGGACTCCCCTCAGTATGGAGGAGAGCAATATCTGTGCACTGACAGACACATGGTTCAGGCTCGCTTATGCACACCAGCACTACCAGGTTATGTTTCATACCATGCTGTCTGACAACAAGACTTGGAACAGACAACACAACTAGGGGGAGTATCCATATACATCACAGATACACACACCTCCAGGTTAGTAGCACTGCACAAAGCATCACAGACCATACATAGACAGCTACCATTGTGCAATACTGCCTTTCAGTTTGTTGCCTGCTACAGAACACACTCCCAAACTCAGGAACCACACTTGGCTTTTGTGGGAACTATGGAGAATATGCAGGTCTCCACAGACACCATTATATTGTGTGACGTCATATACACACATATTGACTGGGGATACTACTCAAGCCCTGACAACCTCACCCAACAGTCACTACAATTTGTGGACTCATATGCTTTGGCACAACCAGTCAGCACAGCCACAAGGGGGAATACATATTGGACCTACTCATCACCAACATGGGGACTCTATGTTCCACACCAGCGATATACCTCTCATTGGTAAGGTCAGAACATACATGTATCTCACAGGACATACATATACCCTCCACACACCCATCCTGGGTAATCTTGGTGAACTTTTCATGAGCCAACTTCTCACTTCACTGAAGCAAGGTGGTATCCTTCAGAGATCCTGAGACAGTGGCATATATGGCTCACACTGCTGCATCCTTTACATACACATTCTATGGACACCTAGTGGACTGCATGGATTGTGCTATCCCAAATAACAACAAGACCCACTACTACGATGGCAGGGGACCTGTCTGGTAGACCCCAGCCATTAATAAGCTGTACAACGTCAAGAGGCCGGTACTACATGATAGAGCACAATCCCAGACAGGGAAGGCATCTGTGATCTGTACTAGGAGACAGCTACAATCACTCATGGACTTTTCTAAGGGCCGTTTCTACCAGACAATTGCACCTGACATGTAAGACCATCACACGGCCTTCTTCGGTTATGTCAGGAACCTGGGTGGACACTCACTGATATGCTGTGAGTTACTGCATACTAACTAAACCTACCCTGAACCCACTGGCATTGCCTACATCCTGGCAAACAGGTTCAGTGCAGATGTCTCCCACCCATCCCCCCTAAGGAGCAACTATCCATCCCAACAGAGTATAACCTCCCTGACATCACACAGTAACAGGTTAGTGCTGCCCTCCCCACAGTGTACATCACAGTATCAATGTGACCAGATGGTGTCCCAGCCTGCATCATACACGAGCATCATGACAAACGCAACCCTCACATTACATCACTGTTCAATATCGGAGTTGCCACAGGATATGTACCCAAGGAATGGTGTACTGCGACAGTGGTCCTGCTCCACAGAGTTGGTGCCACAACGGACCACAGACAATATTGCCCTATAAGCCTATGTAGCCTGTTCTGCAAAGCTATGGAGCATATTGTCATAGGACTCTTACACATAGACATCGGGAACCTACAGACACTGTGTCCTACGCATTTCAGCATTGCTGTGGGCAGATCTTGCCTCTTGAACCTGTAGGTATTCTTTAAATGGCTAACAGGTCCATCGACATATAGATGGCTATCCACAGAGCCTACCTGAACCTTGCAAAACCATTCAACACAATAACCCACTGGGCCATTATGCATAGGCTCACCAGCATCAATTTGGACACATATCTCACACAATGGATTGATACCTAGATCAGGGATAGCACCCACATGGTCAGGATTGCAGGTGCCATGTCTGACTATACACCAGTTACACATCACACACAGCTTGGTCCTGGGATCTCTCTTGTTTAGTATATATTTGTCTTACGTACAGGCTATCACAGGGAGAATATGGCTGAACATGTTTGCACTTGACTGCAAACTGGGTGCCATTACCAACTCTCCACCTGCCACATGCATACTCAATCAGGGTCTCACAGAGATGGATGACTGGTGCCTGAGCCATGGCCTACAGCTAAATGCCATTAGTTGCATAGTCATCCCCTTTGGGAGTAACAACATGCCCACACATTACCACATAGGTAGTACTCCATTACATATGGTAGGAGTTGTTAGGGGTTTGGGGACATCACTTGTTCGTACTGTCACCTTTAACATTCACATTGCCAAAGTGGTTGGACACACCTGCTATGTGTGCCACCTTATCCCATATGGTTTCACATCTAGATCGAGTGAGGTCATTGTGCCTCATCACATCCATGCTTGGTTACAATGCCACATTTGGGGTGTACCTTACCTGACACCTGCAGCAACTGTACTGGCCATGGACGGTCCTCACCAAGCAGATTTAGGGACTCACACAGATGCCCTGCATAGTTCAGATGCAGTAACTCCAGCTCTACTCAGTCGCTTACCACCTACTCAGATATGATGTGTGCCTGTTGTTTACAGCTATACCCAAACCAGTATTACTGGACATGCTCCATCTCAACATATCCAACTCGCTTGGAGCTACACACTGCAGGGACGTATACCTCAGCACAGATGTTAATAGGACATTGTGGAGAGACAGATTCTTATTCCAGAGGCTCCACTCACTTCAGAATGTAATCCCAGTTTCACATAGGCAGAGCCACCCACTGACCACCTACTGGAGACATCTTGATGACTGTATGGGTGATTGTATATTTACCCCTGGGATATCCTCTGTGTCCCTGCTAGACAGAAGCACACTAGCATAAACGTACATGGGCTATCTTGTGTGACCTACTATTCACACACACAGTGTAGTAATGTGACAGGGTTGCGAATGCCAAACACACTCTGGCTAGGTTTGTACATGCCCTAGGGCAGATAGCCTAGTATCGACCTCTGAACCTATGCTTATGTTCATGATGCACAATGTTTATTGCTGATACTGTTTGCAAGTCTTTATCATCTTTGTTTTACCAATTTCCATGAAGAACTTCAGTATCTGCAGAACATATTTGATTATGACAGGGTTCCACTATATTATAGATGTGTCTGTTGTCATATAACTGTGTGCACAGGGCAGATTGCTGTATAGTGACAAGTTCCTGGGTTAACACATGCAACTGCCAGATATACATGGCCCACTGCTGTACTCAGACATAGCCTGTGTGTGAGCATGCCCAGTTCTGACATTACATGTTTTGTTGCCTGACATTTGTCTCATTTATTCAAGTGTGTGAGCATGCCCAGTGTGAACCTTCAGTATGTTGCTATCTGAGGTCCACTACATTTGCTGATGTGTGCAAACATGACCAGTATTAACATTTATACTGTGTGTGTTGGAAGTCAGGTTCTGTTCTCACTGCAGGACTCACCTTTGTGTCATAACTCAACAAGGATTATGCTGTGCCTGCAGTGTTTCCATGGAATACTTTGCATAGACTTATCAACATTCCGTCATACAGGTGGACCACTGCAATGCTGTCATGGTTTAGTGGTTCAGTACTTTGGCTATAGTGCACAATATCCTGGGTTCGAGGCCCATCACTGCTTTATATTTTCATACTGAGCAGACCAGACTGCTTAAGGGCCTGTTAAGCAAATATGAGCATGTTGGCTTTTGTTCAGCTATGCACTACTTAGACCAGGCTTGTCCGACATTGCTCAATATTCACCAACATTGCTGAACATTGCCCAATATTACTGAACATTGACCACAGTTGTGCTAGTTGGTGTGTGCAAATTTGTTTGCATATACTACATGGTGGTAATTGCTGTTTAGCACTGCTTTATATTGCTTAACACATGCCATTCATGCCTTAGGTGGTGCTGCAGGGCTGCCTATGTCAGATGCACATACTACACTCCCTGCACATGTTTGGAAGCTGGTAGTGTCAACTTAGGCATCCCTTTTACTATATGTGCGAGTCAGAGAGAGGTATAATTTCCAGAGTTCCTACTGAGCCAGTGTATGTGCTATGCGTTGCCTCTTTGCCAAGGCCAAAGCATACTGGGCACGCCTCCTTCTGCCTACTGGGGCAGGCTCAGATTGTTCCTCCTCTGAGTCACGCTCTGCCTGTGATGGCCTTGGCAATGGTGGGGGGCTGTTTGGCCCAGGCCTATGCTGGTCCTGCTGCAGCTGTTTTCACAGGATCATATTATGTAGCATACCACATACCATGACAATTTGGGTACATGTAGTTGGTGAGTACTGCAAGGCTCCACCAGATGTGTCCAGGCACCGGAACCGTGACTTGAGCAGCCCAAACAAATGCTCTATTACGTTACGTGTTTGTGCGTGTGCATCATTATGGCATTCCTGTTCAGGTGTGTGTGTGTGTGCATTTCTGATGGTTGTCATCAGCCATGGGTCCAGTGCATAGCCAGCATCCCCCACTAGGTGACAATGTGGGATGTCCCCATTGGCAAATGTCTGGTACAGCTGCATCAGATGCCAGATATGGGAATCATGGTAGCTTCCAGGGCAGCCTGCACACACATTCAGTATTATGCCCTGGGCATCACACACGACCTGGCAGTTGATGGAGGGGAAGCCCTTGTGGTTGAAGTAGACTCTACCCAACTCACCGGCTGGTGCTTTGATGCGTATGTGCGTGCAGTCTATTGCACCCACTACCTCAGGGTATTCTGCTATTTGTTGGAAGAGACGCATATTGCTGGCCAATACCTCACGGGAATTGGGGAAATACACATGATCACCGACAAGTGCTGACATGGCATCCAGGAACTGGTGTAGTACCCTGGATACTGATGCCTGTGATATCCCCATCATATCACCAGTTGGTCTCTGGAAGGTACCTATTGCTAATATTCTTAGGCCAACACATACCTTGGTTTCCACTGGGATGGGTTCCTCTCTGTTGGTTCTGTGTGTGAGGCGTGGCCTGCACAGCTCAACAATTTGCTGCAGGAGGTCTCTGTCCACTCTATAGCGCTCCACTATCTCCAGCTCATGTAGCCCCTGGTAGGTTACCCTGGGCCTGTACACTCTTCTCCGTGTCCTCACTGTGGGTTGTCCAGCAGCATTTCCATTGTCACCACCCTCAGCATGTTGCATATGTCGCCTTATAACAGCAATGGCAGCCCCTAACATTTCTTTGTCTCAGTAAAGCTTTTTCAGTTTTCACTTCTATTAGCTTACTGCAGTGTCTGTTGTGAGAAACATAATGGACTGTTGTTGGCAGAGTTTTAAGTGCTAGGCTGGGCTGGGCTAGTGTACTGCCTGTGTAATTGCCTGATTCTGATTGTTTTCACCTGCTAGTACTGCCTGGTAGCTTCCTACTATTTGTTGTGCTTCCTTTTTCCTTTCTGTTTCCTCAGGGGGGAGTGCCGCACACACAAGCACAAACACGCGCACAGCAGCTAACATGCGCACACACATGCTTACACGGACTAAAGCTTGCTTATTCGGGTTAACACACATGCACACCAGTGCAAATATGGTTACAGCTCCTTAAACAGCCTTATACATGCTTACTTTGGCTTAAAGGTGTGCACTCACGCTTACATGCGCACACTCTGTCTTACTCGGGTTTACAGGTGCGCACATGCGCGCATGCACGCTCAGCAAGAAACTTTGGTGTTATCCATGGTATACACCTTCCATTTCTTGGCTTTCCTTAGCCAACCTGTTGACACACCTCTTTCCATGATGTCTAACTGAAAGTGGACACATGCCACTCTGCTCCAATGAGCTTCACTTCTTTCAAACATACCCCCCCTCGTGATGTCACCTATCTTCTATTCTGTTACTCCCCATATCCTACTCCTACACTCCACTGACTGTGCTCATTTGCTATGTAAACTAGCGATTCACTATCCTAACACTCATTTACATAGCATTGCCTACTAATGCTTTGTTACATGTCTTATGGCTTCTCATGGCTTCCCCCATTAGTAACCTCTACTCGGTGGCCATGTTTTCTTCAGCATGCCATTCCCTTGCATTGTACATTAACAATTTCAATAAAATCCGCATTTGTAGGTTATAATTTTTAGTATTCTGTGTTTTAGAGCGCAGCCCATTTGCACAGCACTGCAATACGCTTAAACATCAGAAATCTTAATTTTGCATCAGGGAACATTTCCAATGGCCATATATTTGGCCATTGGCATGCTTCCTGCACTGGATGCAACCTTTATTTGGAGCTGTCACAGCTCCGTTTTGCTATTTGCAGAATGGTACTCAGTTGTCAACTGAGTACATTTCTGCAAATAACACTGCTCTTACTCGGACAGGTTCGGGTTTCCTGAATCGCAAATCTACCTCATTTGTATGCCTTTCGCCTGCAATTGAGGTGATTTGCATGTCCCAGCCCTGTCCGTGTAAGAGCCGTTTTAGGAGCTCTCGTACACACCCCTACGTTCCTGGATCGCTCGTCGGACATGATGGCTGTATGGAGTCTTACTCTACTCTTAGACTCCGTGCAAGCCATCGTGAATCCTGCCCAGTGTGCTTTTACATATTAATCAGATTGTTCTTCAGATTAATTAGTTGTATTTTTTCATATCATGTTAACATTCACTAGGCATAAAAGCTTGGCTGAGAAGTGTAGTGCAGGGTATAGTCTTAATTTAACTATGCAGTCTTCTTATTATTTGTTCTAGAGAAATCCATCTTAATCCCATTATAAACCACTTGCCTTCATTCACAGAAGTCTCTGCTCAATCCGTGTATCCACTTTTAGTAGCTAGTGGGATTCTTGGGTAGGGTGCATGTAATAAGACAAACACCAGTGTATCTCTTTTAAACAGTCACTTTATGAGTGCACTGCAGGGATTGTGCACAGTGATGACTGTACTGAAAATGTAAAGATACATATGTTACACCACCCCTGTTTCATATTATGCCCACTAAAGTGTTTATGACCACAGTTAGTTATGCCGTATTGGTCACTACTACAAATCTCCTCAGAGTTCCTTCTCTTCCTATGCATCTTTCTGCAACTTGACTTTCTTTCTAAAGAAAGATCTCAAACATCCCAGGTGGAAAGTTGCTGTACAGGTTCAATAGCTTGAATTATGTAGGGCATAATCACATGTCACAAACCTGGGCTTTGTGATTAGTTATGTTGTGTTAGGAACCTAATGACTTATGGCAAGGGTCTGCCCCACATGCCCAGAGCTTAGACCTGACCACTCTTTGTATAGAATTTGCAAATTCACTCCATATTTGCATGTTTTTTTTCTGGGTTATTGATTTTTCTCCCACCACCAAAACATACTATTGGACTTAATACTCTGAACTGTACATGCACACTGACACACACACACACACACACACACACACACACACACACACACACACACACACACACACACACACACACACACACACACACACACATAGATAGACAGACAGATGTTACATTATACTTGTGCTTAAGGTAGTCTGTGCCATGGCTGAAAAACGTTTTAGGAAGACCACTTCATTTACTTACCTGGTTGAGAGACACACACAGAAAAAATAGCTATAGTCATTAAGTGATATTAACAAAGATGCCACTGTCTGAAACTGCACTGATATGAAAACTGCTCTGGGGTGAGCAGATTAAAGGAGAGTAAACTGGTCCATAATATCTCACTGGGATGCATGGGTTGATGGATGAACAGATGACTATATACCCAAAGGCTAACAAATTTATAATTTTCAAAGGCAGCTCAAGTGACAGTCTTCATACTTTTACCAAACTCTCTATAGTCATGCTATAATTATGTTACATGGCTTTTATACATTTTCCAACTTTATCCCACTGGGGATCATTAGGAAGCTTCAGGCCACCTTTGCCTTCACTACATTCAAAGCAAAGAAATCAGTCTTGGCTGGGATGCCAGTGTATCACAGTATGCACATTCATACACACGCATAATACACACACACAAAACATGCACAACTGTTGTCATAGACAAGCACAATACACACAAACAACATGCATAACCGTGGACAAGTAGGATGACCACCCAGTTCTCCTATGTCATGTCCTTGGGATAAATTAGGATGACCACCCTGTTCTCCTATGTCATGTCCTTGGGATATTTTTCTTTGGAAATCCTGTAGGGCTGTGTTTCAAGTCTTCTTTGGACAGAATTTGCAACCAAATCAGTTAAAATAAAACAAAAGAATTGTGTTTACTATGTATCTTCATTTATGACATACTGTAAAGGAAGAAAGAATGACCTCTTACATCTTATAAAGTATTTTAATCGCACAACCACTATGTTTAGAATAAAATGAATGATAAAATCCATTTACCTTTTTCAGGTAAGGAATACTACAAGATGTGGGCGGTTTTAGGGTGAGCAAAACAGGTGTTCTTGCATTAAACAGGACAAATGATGAACCACTGCTAACAACACGACAGCTAAAGTGTCAGTTAATTTATTTGATCCTTTTTGAGTCTTTGTCACTACTTGTGGGTTAAGTTTAGTTCCACTTTCTTCCCAGCAATGGTTCACCACTTGGGCATATTATGTTCCCAGTAAACATGTCTAAATAATGACATCAGTCATATAAGAATCTTTGAAAAAGGTGTAAATAATATTGTTATAGAAATATAAACATTTATTGTGTCAGTTCTTATGCAGGAAGTTCTAGAGACAGATGCGAGACAGATGTAAATAGCAACAAGGAAGCCAAAGCTAACAAGCAAATGAAAACAAGGTTTAAAGAAAAACCTACATGGAAATACATCAAATGCTAATATTTCACAATTAAAACAATGAAGTTGTTTTTATTTCATATAAACTTACGAACCACTTTTGTAATATAATTTAATATAGTATATTTATTACAATTCTACTTTCAAAATGCCTCCTTTTCACATTCCTAAACAGGGCACAGCCAAAGCAAAATGGTTACAGACAGGTATATCAGCAATTTTATTGTCAGTGTGGCAGACTGAAATGCACAATGCAGAAAAATTCAGAAACATTCAATGTGGGTATCATTACTGTAAATAAAAAAAGTGCAGGTCCATGTAAAAGAAAACTGTAGGTCCTTGTAATATACTTCTTTTTCCTTGGCTGTAACACCTTCCTTCCGTCCTCAACATGACCACAGACACAAACCTAAAAAAAAAAAAAACAGACACATAAGTGTTGCAGAAAAAATATATATAAGTATTCAAAGAAGTAAGGTGACTTGGAAATTTATAAAAAGCACAACAGCTAAAAGAATTTAACCAGGACTTCATGGATTTGATCACTTCCTTACCAGACAAAACTGATTTGCATAATAAATTTTTAATTCTGAAATGTTGTTTATGCCCTTAATAACTTAAAGTCACAACATTGCTGTTGCCTTATTTTTCTCCACCTTTTTTTACATCTGTTGCCTGATGACAATCGGACCAACTGTCAATCTACTGGTCACGTACCTGTTCATTCCCCATCCACCAAAGAGATAGCCAAGTAAGAGGCACTATCATTTAAACAATCATTATGTTTTTTTTTTCTTTCTGCAGCCCTATGCCTAGTGAAAATGTCCAGCAACAAAGGGCTTGGTGTGCACCGGGCATCAGTGAGGGTATATCATTCACTTTAGTAAATGATGTAAAGCCTCAAGACAGCTCTGTTCCCCCCCTCTCCTAAAGTTAGTGCTCCTATAAGGTCCCCAGTCTCCACTGATGATTCAGTCATAGGAACGTGCACACAAGGCATGTGTGCCCAAACCCTTCACTCCAAAGAAGACAGCAGAGCAAGCTATTTATTTATTTATTTATTTTACATTTGTTTATTTTACATTTGTTTACCGGGATAGTCCAACTGGATATATGTCCATTTTCAGTGGATGCAACCTTTATTTGGAGCTGTCACAGCTCTGCTTTTGCTATTGCAGAACGGTACTCAGTTGTCAACTGAGTACATTTCTGCAAATAACACTGCTCTTACCGGACAGGTTCGGGTTTCCTGAATCGCAAATCTACCTCATTTGTATGCCTTTCGCCTGCAATTGAGGTGATTTGCATGTCCCAGCCCCGTCCGTGTAAGAGCCGTTTTAGAAGCTCTCTTACCGCCCCTCACGTTCCTGGATGCCTCGTTGGACATGATGAGTGTATGGAGTCTTACTCTACTCTTACACCGCGTGCAAGCCGTCGTGAATCCTGCCCAGTGTGCTTTTACATATTAATCAGATTGTTCTTCAGATTAATTAGTTGTATTTTTACATATAATGTTAACATTCACTAGGCATAAAAGCTTGGCAGAGAAGTGTAGTGCAGGGTATAGTCTTAATTCATCTATGCAGTCTTCTGATTATTTGTTCTAGAGAAATCCATCTTAATCCCATTATAAACCACTTGCCTTCATTCACAGAAGTCTCTGCTCAATCCGTGTATCAAAGCTGCTATCAGATCCACATTTAGTAGCTAGTGGGATTCTTGGGTAGGGTGCATGTAATAAGACAAACACCAGTGTATCTCTTTTAAACAGTCACTTTATGAGTGCACTGCAGGGGATTGAGCACAGTGATGACTGTACTGAAAATGTAAAGATACATATGTTACACCACCCTGTTTCATATTATGCCCACTAAAGTGTTTATGACCACAGTTAGTTATGCCGTATTGGTCACTACTACAAATCTCCTCAGAGTTCCTTCTCGTCCTATGCATCTTTCTGCAACTTGACTTTCTTTCTAAAGAAAGATCTCAAACATCCCAGGTGGAAAGTTGCTGTACAGGCTCAATAGCTTGAATTATGTAGGGCATAATCACATGTCACAAACCTGGGCTTTGTGATTAGTTATGTTGTGTTAGGAACCTAATGACTTATGGCAAGGGTCTGCCCCACATGCCCAGAGCTTAGACCTGACCACTCTTTGTATGGAATTTGCAAATTCACTCCATATTTGCATGTTTTTTTCTGTGTTATTGATTTTTCTCCCACCACCAAAACATACTATTGGACTTAGTACTCTGAACTGCACATGCACACTGACACACACACACACACACACACACACACACACACACACACACACACACACACACACACACACACACACACACACACACACAGATAGACAGACAGATGTTACATTATACTTCTACTTAAGGTAGTATGTGCCATGGCTGAAAAACATTTTAGGAAAACCACTTCATTTACTTACCTGGTTGAGAGACATACACAGAAAAAATAGCTATAGTCATTAAGTGATATTAACAAAGATGCCACTGTCTGAAACTGCACTGATATGAAAACTGCTCTGGGGTGAGCAGATTAAGGGAGAATAAACTGGTCTATAACGTCTCACTGGGATGCATGGGTTGATGGATGAACAGATGACTATATATCCAAAGGCTAACAAATTTGTGTCCTACTCATTTCAGCATTGTTGTGGGCAGATCTTGCCTCTTGAACCTGTAGTTATTCTTTAAATGGCTAACAGGTCCATCGGCATATGGATGGCTATCCGCAGAGCCTACCTGAACCTTGCAAAACCATTCAACACAATAACCCACTGGGCCATTATGCATAGGCTCACCAGCATCAATTTGGACACATATCTCACACAATGGATTGATACCTAAATCAGGGATAGGACCCACATGGTCAGGATTGCAGGTGCCATGTCTGACTATACACCAGTTACACATGGCATCACACACAGCTTGGTCCTGGGATCTCTCTTGTTTAGTATATATTTGTCTTATGTACAGGCTATCACAGGGAGAATATGGCTGAACATGTTTGCACTTGACTGCAAACTGGGTGCCATTACCAACTCTCCAGCTGCCACATGCATACTCAATCAGGGTCTCACAGAGATGGATGACTGGTGCCTGAGCCATGGCCTACAGCTAAATGCCATTATTTGCATAGTCATCCCCTTTGGGAGTAACAACATGCCCACACATTACCACATAGGTAGTACTCCATTACATACGGTAGGAGTTGTTAGGGGTTTGGGGACATCACTTGTTCGTACTGTTGCCTTTAACATTCACATTGCCAAAATGGTTGGACACACTTGCTATGTGTGCCACCTTATCCCATATGGTTTCACATCTAGATCGAGTGAGGTCATTGTGCCCCTATACTCATCACATCCATGTTTGGTTACAATGCCACATTTGGGGTGTACCTTACCTGACACCTGCAGCAACTGTACTGGCCATGGACGGTCCTCACCAAGCAGATCTAGGGACTCACACAGATTCCCTGCATAGTTCAGATGCAGTAACTCCAGCTCTACTCAGTCGCTTACCACCTACTCAGATATGATGTGTGCCTGTTGTTTACAGCTATACCCAAACCAGTATTACTGGACATGCTCCACCTCAGGATATCCAACTCCCGTGGAGCTACACACTGCAGGGACGTATACCTCAGCACAGATGTTAATAGGACATTGTGGAGAGACAGATTCTTATCCCAGAGGCTCCACTCACTTCAGAATGTAATCCCAGTTTCACATAGGCAGAGCCACCCACTGACCACCTACTGGAGACATCTTGATGACTGTATGGGTGATTGTATATTTACCCCTGGGATATCCTCTGTGTCCCTGCTAGACAGAAGCACACTAGTATAAACGTACATGGGCTATCTTGTGTGACCTACTATTCACACACACAGTGTAGTAATGTGACAGGGTTGTGAATGCCAAACACACTCTGGCTAGGTTTGTACATGCCCTAGGGCAGATAGCCTAGTATCGACCTCTGAACCTATGCTTATGTTCATGATGCACAATGTTTATTGCTGATACTGTTTGCAAGTCTTTATCATCTTTGCTTTATCAATTTCCATGAAGAACTTCAGTATCTGCAGAACATATTTGATTATGACAGGGTTCCACTATATTATAGATGTGTCTGTTGTCATATAACTGTGTGCACAGGGCGGATTGCTGTATAGTGACAAATTCCTGGGTTAACACATGCAACTGCCAGATATACGTGGCCCACTGCTGTACTCAGACATAGCCTGTGTGTGGGCATGCCCAGTTCTGACATTACATGTTTTGTTGCCTGACATTTGTCTCATTTATTCAAGTGTGTGAGCATGCCCAGTGTGAACCTTCAGTATGTTGCTATCTGAGGTCCACTACATTTGCTGATGTGTGCGAACATGACCATTATTAACATTTATACTGTGTGTGTTGGAAGTTAGGTTCTGTTCTCACTGCAGGACTCACCTTTGTGTCATAACTCAACAAGGATTATGCTGTGCCTGCAGTGTTTCCATGGAATACTTTGCATAGACTTATCAACATTCCGTCATACAGGTGGACCACTGCAATGCTGTCATGGTTTAGTGGTTCAGTACTTTGGCTATAGTGCACAGTATCCTGGGTTCGAGGCCCATCACTGCTTTATATTTTCATACTGAGCAGACCAGACTGCTTAAGGGCCTGTTAAGTAAATATGAGCATGTTGGCTTTTGTTCAGCTATGCACTACTTAGACCAGGCTTGTCCGACATTGCTCAATATTCACCAACATTGCTGAACATTGCCCAATATTACTGAACATTGACCACAGTTGTGCTAGTTGATCTGTGCGAATTTGTTTGCATATACTACATTGTGGTAATTGCTGTTTAGCACTGCTTTATATTGCTTAACACATGCCATTCATGCCTTAGGTGGTGCTGCAGGGCTGCCTATGTTGGATGCACATACTACACTCCCTGCACGTTTGGAAGCTGGTAGTGTCAACTTAGCCATCCCTTTTATTTTATGTGCGAGTCAGAGAGAGGTATCATTTCCAGAGTTCCTACTGAGCCAGTGTATGTGCTATGCGTTGCCTCTTTGCCAAGGCTAAAGCATACTGGGCACGCCTCCTTCTGCCTACTGGGGCAGGCTCAGGTTGTTCCTCCTCCGAGTCACGCTCTGCCTGTGATGGCCTTGGCAATGGTGGGGGGCTGTTTGGCCCAGGCCTATGCTGGTCCTGCTGCAGCTGTTTTCGCAGGATTATATTATGTAGCATACCACATACCATGACAATTTGGGTACATGTAGTTGGTGAGTACCGCAAGGCTCCACCAGATGTGTCCAGGCACTGAAACCATGACTTGAGCAGCCCAAACAAACACTCTATTACGTTACGTGTTTGTGCGTGTGCATCATTATGGCATTCATGTTCAGGTGTGTGTGTGTGCATTTCTGATGGGTGTCATCAGCCATGGGTCCAGTGCATAGCCAGCATCCCCCACTAGGTGACAATGTGGGATGTCCCTATTGGCAAATGTCTGGTACAGCTGCGTCAGATGCCAGATATGGGAATCATGGTAGCTTCCAGGGCAGTCTGCACACACATTCAGTATTATGCCCTGGGCATCACACACGACCTGGCAGTTGATGGAAGGGAAGCCCTTGTGGTTGAAATAGACTCTACCCCACTCACCGGCTGGTGCTTTGATGCATATGTGTGTGCAGTCTATTGCACCCACTACCTCAGGGTATTCCGCTATTTGCTGGAAGAGACGCATATTGCTGGCCAATACCTCACGGGAATTGGGGAAATATACATGATCACCGACATGTGCTGACATGGCATCCAGGAACTGGTGTAGTACCCTGGATGCTGATGCCTGTGATATCCCCATCATATCACCAGTTGGTCTCCGGAAGGTACCTATTGCTAATATTCTTAGGCCAACACATACCTTGGTTTCCACTGGGATGGGTTCCCCTCTGTTGGTTCTGTGTGTGAGGCATGGCCTGCACAGCTCAACAATTTGCTGCAGGAGGTCTCTGTCCACTCTATAGCGCTCCACTATCTCCAGCTCATGTAGCCCCTGGTAGGTTACCCTGGGCCTGTACACTATTCTCCGTGTCCTCACTGTGGGTTGTCCAGCAGCATTTCCATTGTCACCACCCTCAGCATGTTGCATATGTTGCCTTATAACAGCAATGGCAGCCCCTAGCATTTCTTTGTCTCAGTAAAGCTTTTTCAGTTTTCACTTCTATTTGCTTACTGCAGTGTCTGTTGTGAGAAACATAATGGACTGTTGTTGGCAGAGTTTTAAGTGCTAGGCTGGGCTAGTGTACTGCCTGTGTAATTGCCTGATTCTGATTGTTTTCACCTGCTAGCTCTGCTAGTACTCCCTGGTAGCTTCGTACTATTTGTTGTGCTTCCTTTTTCCTTTCTGTTTCTTCAGGGGGAAGTGCCGCGCACACAAGCACAAAAACGCGCACAGCAGCTAACATGCACGCACACATGCTTACACGGACTAAAGCTTGCTTATTCGGGTTAACACATGCGCACACCAGTGCAAACATGCTTACAACTCTTTAAATAGCCTTATACATGCTTACTCCGGCTTAAACGCGCACACTCATGCTTACACGTGCACACTCTGTCTTACTCGGGTTTACAGGTGCGCACATGCGCGCATGCACGCCCAGCAAGAAACTTTGGTGTTATCCATGGTATACACCTTCCATTTCTTGGCTTTCCTTAGCCAACCTGTTGACACACCTCTTTCCATGATGTCTAACTGACAGCGGACACATGCCACTCTGCTCCAATGAGCTTCACTTCTTTCAAACATACCCCCCTTGTGATGTCACCTATCTTCTACTCTGTTACTCCCCTTATCCTACTCCTACACTCCACTGACTGTGCTCATTTGCTATGTAAACTAGCGATTCACTATCCTAACACTCATTTACATAGTATTGCCTACTAATGCTTGGTTACATGTCTTATGGCTTCTCATGGCATCCCCCATTAGTAACCTCTACTCGGTGGCCATGTTGTCTTCAGCCTGCCATTCCCTTGCATTGTACATTAACAATTTCAATAAAATCCACATTTGTAGGTTATAATTTTTAGTATTCTGTGTTTTAGAGCGCAGCCCGTTTGTACAGCACTGCGCTACGCTTAAACATCGGAAATCTTAATTTTGCATCAGGGAACATTTCCAATGGCCGTATATTTGGCCATTGGCATGCTTCCTGCACTGGATGCAACCTTTATTTGGAGCTGTCACAGCTCCGTTTTGCTATTTGCAGAACGGTACTCAGTTGTCAACTGAGTACATTTCTGCAAATAACACTGCTCTTACTCGGACAGGTTCGGGTTTCCTGAATCGCAAATCTACCTCATTTGTATGCCTTTCGCCTGCAATTGAGGTGATTTGCATGTCCCAGCCCCGTCCGTGTAAGAGCCGTTTTAGAAGCTCTCTTACACGCCCCTACGTTCCTGGATCGCTCGTTGGACATGATGACTGTATGGAGTCTTACTCTACTCTTACACTCCGTGCAAGCCGTCGTGAATCCTGCCCAGTGTGCTTTTACATATTAATCAGATTGTTCTTCAGATTAATTAGTTGTATTTTTACATATAATGTTAACATTCACTAGGCATAAAAGCTTGGCAGAGAAGTGTAGTGCAGGGTATAGTCTTAATTCATCTATGCAGTCTTCTGATTATTTGTTCTAGAGAAATCCATCTTAATCCCATTATAAACCACTTGCCTTCATTCACAGAAGTCTCTGCTCAATCCGTGTATCAAAGCTGCTATCAGATCCACATTTAGTAGCTAGTGGGATTCTTGGGTAGGGTGCATGTAATAAGACAAACACCAGTGTATCTCTTTTAAACAGTCACTTTATGAGTGCACTGCAGGGATTGAGCACAGTGATGACTGTACTGAAAATGTAAAGATACATATGTTACACCACCCCTGTTTCATATTATGCCCACTAAAGTGTTTATGACCACAGTTAGTTATGCCGTATTGGTCACTACTACAAATCTCCTCAGAGTTCCTTCTCGTCCTATGCATCTTTCTGCAACTTGACTTTCTTTCTAAAGAAAGATCTCAAACATCCCAGGTGGAAAGTTGCTGTACAGGCTCAATAGCTTGAATTATGTAGGGCATAATCACATGTCACAAACCTGGGCTTTGTGATTAGTTATGTTGTGTTAGGAACCTAATGACTTATGGCAAGGGTCTGCCCCACATGCCCAGAGCTTAGACCTGACCACTCTTTGTATGGAATTTGCAAATTCACTCCATATTTGCATGTTTTTTTTCTGTGTTATTGATTTTTCTCCCACCACCAAAACATACTATTGGACTTAGTACTCTGAACTGCACATGCACACTGACACACACACACACACACACACACACACACACACACACACACACACACACACACACACACACACACACACACACACACACACACACAGATAGACAGACAGATGTTACATTATACTTCTACTTAAGGTAGTATGTGCCATGGCTGAAAAACTTTTTAGGAAAACCACTTCATTTACTTACCTGGTTGAGAGACATACACAGAAAAAATAGCTATAGTCATTAAGTGATATTAACAAAGATGCCACTGTCTGAAACTGCACTGATATGAAAACTGCTCTGGGGTGAGCAGATTAAGGGAGAATAAACTGGTCTATAACGTCTCACTGGGATGCATGGGTTGATGAATGAACAGATGACTATATATCCAAAGGCTAACAAATTTATAATTTTCAAAGGCAGCTCAAGTGACATTCTTCATACTTTTACCAAACTCACTATAGTCATGCTATAATTATGTTACATGGCTTTTATACATTTTCCAACTTTATCCCACTGGGGATCATTAGGAAGCTTCAGGCCACCTTTGCCTTCACTACATTCAAAGCAAAGAAATCAGTCTTGGCTGGGATGCCAGTGTATCACAGTATGCACATTCATACACACGCACAATACACACACACAAAACATGCACAACTGTTGTCATAGACAAGCACAATACACACAAACAACATGCATAACCGTGGGCAAGTAGGATGACCATCCAGTTCTCCTATGTCATGTCCTTGGGATAAATTAGGATGACCACCCTGTTCTCCTATGTCATGTCCTTGGGATATTTTTTTTTTGGAAATCCTGTAGGGCTGTGTTTCAAGTCTTCTTTGGACAGAATTTGCAACCAAATCAGTTAAAATAAAACAAAAGAATTGTGTTTACTATGTATCTTCATTTATGACATACTGTAAAGGAAGAAAGAAGAATGACCTCTTACATCTTATAAAGTATTTTAATCGCACAACCACTATGTTTAGAATAAAATGAATGATAAAATCCATTTACCTTTTTCAGGTAAGGAATACTACAAGATGTGGGTGGTTTTAGGGTGAGCAAAACAGGTGTTCTTGCATTAAACAGGACAAATGATGAACCACTGCTAACAACACGACAGCTAAAGTGTCAGTTAATTCATTTGATCCTTTTTGAGTCTTTGTCACTACTTGTGGGTTAAGTTTATTTCCACTTTCTTCCCAGCAATGGTTCACCACTTGGGCATATTGTGTTCCCAGTAAACATGTCTAAATAATGACATCAGTCATATAAGCATCTTTGAAAAAGGTGTAAATAATATTGTTAT
Organism: Protopterus annectens; assembly: GCF_019279795.1. Classification (NCBI taxonomy): domain Eukaryota; kingdom Metazoa; phylum Chordata; order Ceratodontiformes; family Protopteridae; genus Protopterus; species Protopterus annectens. The sequence continues at coordinate 269,871,352 of NC_056741.1, read as the reverse complement.
AGAAATATAAACATTTATTGTGTCAGTTCTTATGCAGGAAGTTCTAGAAACAGATGCGAGACAGATGTAAATGGCAACAAGGAAGCCAAAGCTAACAAGCGAATGAAAACAAGGTTTAAAGAAAAACCTACATGGAAATACATCAAATGCTAATATCTCACAATTAAAACAATGAAGTTGTTTTTATTTCATATAAACTTACGAACCACTTTTGTAATATAATTTAATATAATGTATTTATTACAATTCTACGTTCAAAATGCCTCCTTTTCACATTCCTAAACAGGGCACAGCCAAAGCAAAATGGTTACAGACAGGTATATCAGCAATTTTATTGTCAGAGCGGCAGACTGAAATGCACAATGCAGAAAAATTCAGAAACATTCAATGTGGGTATCATAACTGTAAATAAAAAAAGTGCAGGTCCATGTAAAAGAAAACTGTAGGTCCTTGTAATATACTTCTTTTTCCTTGGCTGTAACACCTTCCTTCCGTCCTCAACATGACCACAGACACAAACCTAAAAAAAAAAAAAACAGACACATAAGTGTTGCAGAAAAAATATATATAAGTATTCAAAGAAGTAAGGTGACTTGGAAAGTTATAAAAAACACAACAGCTAAAAGAATTTAACCAGGACTTCATGGATTCGATCATTTCCTTACCAGACAAAACTGATTTGCATAGTGAATTTGTAATTCTGAAATGTTGTTTATGCCCTTAATAACTTAAAATCACAACATTGCTGTTGCCTTATTTTTCTCCACCTTTTTTTACATCTGTTGCCTGATGACAATCGGACCAACTGTCAATCTACTGGTCACGTACCTGTTCATTCCCCATCCACCAAAGAGATAGCCAAGTAAGAGGCACTATCATTTAGACAGTCATTATGTTTTTCTTTCTTTCTGCAGCCCTATGCCTAGTGAAAATGTCCAGCAACAAATAAAGGGCTTGGTGTGCAACGGGCATCAGTGAGGGTATATCATTCACTTTAGTAAATGATGTAAACCCTCAGGACAGCTCTGTTCCCCCCTCTCCTAAAGTTAGTGCTCCTATAAGGTCCCCAGTCTCCACTGATGATTCAGTCATAGGAACATGCACACAAGGCATGTGTGCCCAAACCCTTCACTCCAAAGAAGACAGCAGAGCAAGCTATGCCTTGACATTTCCCTCTTCCATATCAGCCAGAAATGGTGCCCAATCCACTACCCAAATTTTTGTCATGTCTCCTAGTCAGGGCTGTATCCCTCTATGGTAGTGCAGTTAACATAAAGTACAATTGTGCAAAATATTACCATAACAGTAAATGTCCTTCTCTTCACTGTTGCAGTATTCATCACCTTAGGAATCTCCTACCAAGGATAGCCCAGCATCTAGCCAGTATACCAAAGCATTTAGATCTTAAATGTGATGTACGTAACATGTATGCTCCTCTCACTGGAAGTAGAAAGGTGACATACAGACACAGTTACTCAGAACTGAATTGCCACAGTTGAGGAGTTTATGCACACCCAAAGGGAGAAAATGCAGATGGAAAAGGGGGACCCTCAGCCAGGAAGGAAACCAAATCAAAACTCAAAAGAAAAAGGGGAATGGAGGTAGTCAGGGGTGGCTTGTCCTATCAGACTGCAGGACTGCAGCTCTCCCAGCAAGATAAATAACATTTCATAAATAAAATAATAAAATATAAATTATTTATTATCTGGCCCCTTCTTATTTCGCTACGAGTCCGACTGACTCGCTGAAGTCCCAGAACTCAAACTGCACATGCTTGCCGAGTTCCAGGTAAAAAAAAAAAAAATGTAGTTTTTCTGTAAATCCAGATCCAGACTGCTGTAAAAGCAGTCTGGATTAATGAGTGAAGGCATCAGTGTGATGCCCAGAAATCTATGCGGTTTTGTAACCGCATAGAAATGGAAGGGGCTCGGACTGCCACGTCCACAGGCACATACGTGACGTGATGGGCTGAATGGCTATTGATTGGTTCTCGCACTCTTCCTGGGCTTTATATGCTGGGAAAAGAGCGAGAACCAAACAGTAGCAGCCGGTGAGCACTGACTGAGTAAACTTGTTAGTATATTTGCAATTTTAATTGCATAACATTGCATCATTGCATCGGAAATCGGTCATCCTGAGGACCTGAGGCTAATACTGAATTTTTTTTTTAATTCGTTCAGTTGGACTGTAGTGAGTGACTATTAAGCTGAGCTGACAGCTCACTGAGAGACTGAAATAAGTAAGTGACATTTTTCTTTTCTTGGTGGAGTTGTACTGTCTACAGTGACAGTCTCTTTATGCTGGCATGCTGCAGGTAATAATCGGTCTTTATTTTGCCATGCTGTGTATTGACAGCATACCCTTCAACTGTCCCTGATTGACTCAAATTTTGGCTGAGTCCCTCTTAATCCCTCCTAAGACTAGTGACTTTTGGAGGAAAGGTCGTGAATTACATTTGAATTATGACAATAATTAAGAGTTATAGACTTCTTTTACTCCAGAAAGAGTATTAATTCTTATGTTCTGATTCTGTCAATGTCTACTCTCAAGTTAATAGCATTAATATTTTAAAATTGTCCCTGATTCTGTTGAAATTTGTCCCTTATTGGTTGAGAGCTATGAGACAGTATTGTGGACATGGTGCTACTACTGTCTTTGGTTTAGTGTCAACCACTGCAATCACAGCGATGTGTGCAAGTGTGCTGAATGCCAGTTATTACTTTAAATGCAACTAATGTGATTTTGTGCAGTGCTAAATGTATTTGGATCAGAGGGCAGCTAGATTGTAAAGTATTAAAATTTAAAAGTTCAAAAGTATTTTATTAATACATCTATTTATTTTAATACTTAAGGTGGATAACTAACAAGTTAATTCTAAGACATTATTTTAATATTTTGTTTGTGAGGGTGAGGTTTTGTGGAAAATGCATGACTTTACAAGGGGGAGGGATGATTTTTTATTTGTACCCATTCATTAGTTGTTATCTTAATTGTATGTATTTAAGCTGCTGGGTATGCATTTCTCAAATTGTTCTGAAGAAGCCTGACAGAGTTTGGGTGAAAGCGCTTAACTACATTAACTTGTGTTCGTGTGGTCACTGTCACTGTCACTGTGATTTTTGAATAAATCTTTGTATCGTTCAGCCTTGGTGTTTTCAACTTCTTTAGTATGTTTGTGCAAATACACTGTGGGGGGGTGTGAGATTAAATGCTCCCTTAGGTTGTGAGACTACTACCAAATATTTACTTTTTGTGTCGTTCCCTCTCCCCTGTCATCAACTGTCCAGACTTTTGCAAAATTAATAGATTTTTGCTTCTTATTTTTTTTTTTGTTCCTCATAACATTTGTGGTTTTCTGACAAATCATTTAGGAATGAAGTCACTAAATAATTATAGACATTGAGTTTCAGACTTCACACCCTTCAGAAAAATGCATGCAAGACCTGTTATTCTGTCAACTGTCTAAGTTTATACAAGAGCAATTTTTAGTACTGTTTGTATGTTCTGCCAATATATTTGGCCTTGTCCAAATTAATTTCCTGCATTGAGGTATGCGCAAATAAATTGTTTTATACAATTAGGTATATCCAAACCTCTCAACTGTCCCTGATTTTGGCTCAAAATTTTGCTCTCCACTAATAGTCCCTCTGCAATGTAGCAAATTTGGAAGAAAATGCGGAGGGTTTACAATTAATAAATAATTGTAATGATCAGTTATAGATTACTTTTAATTTCAGAAATGCATGTAGATTCTCTTATTTTGTCATCTGCTCAAGTTAACAGTACTAATATTAAAAAAGTGTCCCTTCTTTGACAGGTTCCCAGCTGTATTATGTGGCTATTTTATATTTTTGCATCACATTTTTGGTCTGTTTTTCATAAAATTGTGGGTTTCTAGCAAATTAGTGACAAATCATTACAGACTGAAATTAGAAAATAATGACAGACATTTGAGTTTCAGATTTCATACCCTTCAGAAAATTCATACTAAAACAAGACCTAATTATCTTTCTAAGTTTATAACAGCGATATTCAAAAATTGTCCTAAATTTTGGCCTTTGTCACACTTTATTTAATTTATGGCTTTGTCCAGATTTCTTGCTCTGAGGTTGAGAGATATGATAAATGTGTCATGGCCATCACAGTCAGCCAGAGACATTTCAAATTGTGACATACTTGTTGCACCCCACTCCCCCATGTAGTGACTCTGGATGTGTCCAAGCAAGGCAAGGAGCAGTTATGCAGTGTTAAAAGTGTGCAGAGTATCCCCCATGCAAGGTAGACACAAGTACTGCAGTGGCTTTTCATCTGTCCTTGATTTTGCAGAATGTTCTGGTTTTCTGTCATATTTTTATACTGTTGATTTGTGGTTCTTCTTAATCAGAAAATGCATGTTTTTACAGTGCCTGTTGCACTGTGTTTAAGTAGCAATGCTTTAATGACCATCAGGTAAGCTTGTCTGAGACTGTAAGATGCAAGTAAGCTTTAATAAGCATACTGGTAAAGAATTACCATAATTGAAAGCCTTTTTGTTGTTGCCATGCAGTGAATATTTATATAACTAGGAAAACGGACTGTATCAGAGTTATCAGAAAGCCAACAAAGTCCACTCCACGATAATTAGTCTTAACGCACCTTTTATTACCAAAACAAGCAACGTTTTCGCTACAACCCCTGGTGTAGCTTCCTCAGAGTACAAAGTAAAACTTGTAACAGTTACTTTTTTAAACATAAAAACGCGCCAAAACAGAAAGGCGACGTGAAATTGTTAAAGATACAAACAAATTAAAATGGTACCATAGTAACTTCTGAGTGTAAAACATATCCTGCCAACATTTTGTGGAAACTCAATCACCCATTGTAACACTAAAATCATTCTTTAAAAACATTTGAAGTAAGTATAAACTATTAAAAAACATGCCGACCCTTCCGAGTCAAGGCATGCGCACTCCATGATAAACAGTGAAAAAAACATTAAGTTGAAGTGTCATAATCTTGATCAAAGTTAATCAGGTCTAAGCTGATATTTAGGAAAAGTCATCGGTTCTACATAAAATGAGTAGCCAGTAGACCAACTCGTCAAAGTCCGGTAAAATGCTGTGCTAAACAAAAACACATACTACTAAATGTATTAGTCTGACCCGACTTAGGTAGTAGGGTCGTAACTGCAAAAGCAAGTTTTTTGTGTGTGTTTTAAGCCAAGCGTTCGGTCTCAGTGAACACCCCTATGCAGCTCAGTGATAAAAAGCAACCAAAGTTACATCGGATCAGCCACATACCAAGAATGTACTAGTACTCACAGTAAGAAAAAATGTCGAGGGCAAAGCTTGGTCTACACTAAAGCTGATGACAGGTAATCCATCCTACAGGATTCAGCCAGGGATTGACTGCTCTTGTCAAGTCCCACCATGTATACTACACTAAGAGGAATAACCTACTAAAAGTTGTGTAAGCTTCCTACAACTTACGTAGGAAGGGTGAGAAACCAATGACATCGCACATTGTTGTGATGAACGGATCAAGCGGTCCAGTTTATTGTATTGAAAGAAATCACTTCAAAATATTACAAGCTTATACCTTAATTTAATAACCAAATACTTTAGTATTAGGGAGGTATTAAAAGATAATGATTATAACTACAATAAACTTTTTAAAAACCGTACCAGGTTTTGTAAGAAAGAACCCCATCAGGGAAGACTATGTATTTCAAAGCCATACCATACTACAAACAGGGGCGTAATCCCTCCATGTAACCCCTTAGTCCAGGATCTAAGGGGACAAAAACCGTGATGAAACAAGCTGCCAATGCACATTAGTGATCAGGACCAGACAAAGTGGCCCTGTGTGAAACCCCCTACTAAGCAGTCAAACCCAAGAAATGCAAACCTATGAAGAACATAACACAATGTGGAAGTCAAACGAGAATATCCACAGTGTAGGGGTTACATGGAGGGATTACGCCCCTGTTTGTAGTATGGTATGGCTTTGAAATACATAGTCTTCCCTGATGGGGTTCTTTCTTACAAAACCTGGTACGGTTTTTAAAAAGTTTATTGTAGTTATAATCATTATCTTTTAATACCTCCCTAATACTAAAGTATTTGGTTATTAAATTAAGGTATAAGCTTGTAATATTTTGAAGTGATTTCGATCCGCTCATCACAACAATGATGTCATTGTTTCACCCTTTCCACGTAAGTGTAGGAAGCTTACACAACTTTTAGTAGATTATTCCTCTTAGTGTAGTATACATGGTGGGACTTGACAAGAGCAGTCAATCCCTGGCTGAATCCTGTAGGATGGATTACCTGTCATCAGCTTTAGTGTAGACCAAGCTTTGCCTCGACATTTTTCTTATTGTGAGTACTAGTACATTCTTGGTATGTGGCTGATCCGATGTAACTTTGGTTGCTTTTTATCACTGAGCTGCATAGGGGTGTTCACTGAGACCGAACGCTTGGCTTAAAACACACACAAAAAACTTGCTTTTGCAGTTACGACCCTACTACCTAAGTCGGGTCAGACTAATACATTTAGTAGTATGTGTTTTTGTTTAGCACAGCATTTTACCGGACTTTGACGAGTTGGTCTACTGGCTACTCATTTTATGTAGAACCGATGACTTTTCCTAAATATCAGCTTAGACCTGATTAACTTTGATCAAGATTATGACACTTCAACTTAATGTTTTTTTCACTGTTTATCATGGAGTGTGCATGCCTTGACTCGAAGGGGGTATGTTTTTTTTAATAGTTCATACTTACTTCAAATGTTTTTAAAGAATGATTTTAGTGTTACAATGGGTGATTGAGTTTCCACAAAATGTTGGCAGGATATGTTTTACACTCAGAAGGTACTATGGTACCATTTTACATTGTTTGTTTCTTTAACAACTTCACGTCGCCTTTCTGTTTTGGCGCGTTTTTTATGTTTAAAAAAGTAACTGTTTCAAGTTTTGCTTTGTACTTGAGGAAGCTACACCAGGGCTTGTTTTGGTAATAAAAGGTGCGTTAAGACTAATTATCGTGGAGTGGACTTTGTTGGCTTTCTGATAACTCTGATACAGTCCGTTTTTCTTGGTTTTTTGTATCAGCAACAGTTTGTCTTCACAATTTATATAACTAGATAAAGTATAAGCCATAGGTATTGAAATGCATATGACAGTATTTGTAATAAAGGACAGGATTACATATTTTCAGAAGCTCATTACAGTTGTTGGAGACTAGCAGTTATCTTTGCAGGCTTTACCCGTAAACTAAACAGAATGTCAATCTATCATGTGTGGTCCATAACCTGTGCAGTAATCCTTTAATCAATTTATCTTGATCCTGTTTCTTGTTTGCTGTTCATTTTTTACTTTGATCATGTTTTCCCCATGAAACAAGTAGATAGTTGTTGTCAGGCAGCAGGCCTTTTTTGGATGAGAAACATTTTTACAAGTGGAGGTATCACAGAGATTGCTACTTTCAGCATGTTACTTGGTACTTTTATAAAGGTGAATATAAATTATAATTAGAACTGCAGTGCAAGGAGAAGTGGATTGAGATGAGTGCTGCTTGTTTTCTTATACTTGGTTTTGACTGGCATTCCAGTAATGTATTTAAAAAGTAATTTAGTTTTTCATGCATCACAACCTTTTTGTTTCCATCTAGATATTAAGTAAGCTGTCATGTAGCCAATGCATTGAAATATTTTTTTCTTTTACACTTCATTTTGTCTTGATTGGACTCTCATAATGATGGTTTGGAACCCAGGGAGCATATTTAATTAAAGACTCAGTTTTTGTGTTTTTTTTAGCATAGCCCCACCCCTTTCTGGTTGGCCACACCCCTTCACATTGCCCTTCCCCCCGTTTAGATGTTTCCTGCAGCCCCCTCTTTGATTTGAAGCCATCAGTTGCCACTGGAGGTAGTGACCAAATACTGCAACAGTGAAGACAAGAACATCTACTGCTATAGTAAGATTTTACACAACTGTACTATGTCCTTCTATAATCTATATCATTGTTGCAGTATTCTTCACCTTATGGAAAGAACAAAAAAACTCAAGAAAAGGAGTGAGTGGTGGAAGGCTAGGAAAAGCCTTCAACAAACCCATGCAGGATAGCCCTAGCAAAACCTGCACTGACCCTATAAACCATTTCCAATTTATAATGTTTAGTAAAGGTATGCCCTGAAGATCAAGTGGCAGCTTCAGGGCTGGAATTGGTGTCCAAACATTTGAAGAAGGCACCAGAAGAGAGAATAGCACTAGTGGAATGAGTTCTAACTGATGAAGAAAGACATTTGCTATGAAAAGGATAAAAAAAGGAATTGGCCTTAGATATCCAGGAGGAGATGGTTTGCTTAGAAACAGCCAAACCCAAAGTCCAGGGATGAAAAGAAAAAAAAAAAACTGGTCAGGTATCTGGAGGGGTGGTTGAGGAGAAGGAAAGTATGAATGAGGAGGTCAAAGCTTGAATGAGAGGAGCTGCAGCTAACTGGCACTGAGTGCCCGTGTAAGATGTGACTGCAAAATGCCAAAGAACATCAGAAGTAAGATGTACAAAGTAGTGGTAAGACCAGTAGTACTGTGCGGTACAAAAACCTGGGTGGTGAAGGCATTGCAGGTGAGGAAGCTAGAGGTGATGGAGATGAAGTGCTTAATATATGGGTGGTAGGATGCATATTGTGGGACAGATGAAGAAAGAAGTACATCAGAGAAGAAGCCAAAGTGACTCCAATTGCAGAGAAGGTCAGAGAACAGATTACACTGCTTCAGACACGTGCAGAAAAGCAGAAGACAATCTGGTGAAAAAGATTTGGGGCAGACATGAAGAAAGTAAGAGGAAATGAGACTGACCAGCAAAAAGGTGGATGGATTGTAATAGTCAGGCATGACTGTCAAAGAAGGTAGGTGGGTGGCATTGAATCAAGAGAAACAGCAACAGATGACAAGACACCCTGACCCCATATAGAAAATGGGGGATAAGAGAGATGTTGATGACGAAGATAATGATGATGATGATGGCAACATGATTAGAGTACAGGATAACAACAAGGACCCTACCTCTAGTGTAACTTGGGACAGACAGACAGGTAGCAATCAGTGTTCAACATCTGTCAACAGACTAATTCATAGAATGCTGTAAGATTATACTATGTTGGGGGAAATCCCAGAAGATGACTAAAATGTTAAGAAGATACTCAAATTAGAGACAGAGGAAGAAAAAAGTCCTGTTTGCTATAATTGCAGCCCCCTCCCCACTAACTGAAACAAGCTGTGTAGTGCCAGATGCTATAGAGGTCTAGACTACATTGCAAGAGGCATATATATAGTAGGGATACATATGCCACCATCCTGCTATATATGGTGCTAATGAAACCTCATCTTGAATACTTTTATAACTTCATAAAGCCTTATCAGACTGATAGAATTTTAACAGGATTACCAAGACGAAGAAATGAGAATGCAAACAGTATGAGGACACAGTCTCAGAGATGTGAGAATGTGTACAACTGGAAGGAAAGGTGGAAATATAATATGGAAAGAGGTACACATTGCTGCTGGCAGGTTTAAGATTTAATACTATTGACAAAGCAGTTGGAGGAGGGCTTTTATAATGGACATCATGACAGTGTTGGGTATGGATGAGGCAATGCAGTATATGTAAATTAAACAGGTGTATATGCCTTCCCCTTGGAAGGTTAATCTAAAATATCTGATTGCAGATAGTGATAACATGGTAGCAATACACTACACAAGAAAACAGTGGCCATCAGATGTCATGACATTAGTGCTTGCACGTAAAGCGGCCTTTAGTAAAAAATCAATTAAACAAGGCAGACAGACACAGAAAAAAATGCTGAGAAGCCAGGATGACAGTGTGCCTATCTTAAGTTTTCTACACTGATGTCCTTTGAAGCATCACATTAACTCTGCCAGCACTGTCCTGCAGAAATAAACAAGATGATCTGAATACAATGTATTTGTCTCTCTTTCTCTCTCTCTCTCTCTCTCTCTCTCTCTATTTTTTTACATTTTGAGTACCTATTGAAGTGGATAACCTTTAACTTTTCTGACTTAAATATTAAATTAGCCTTCCATTATGCTGTGCAAAGAGTGCTTTCAGTTCCTTAAATAATGCAGAGAAGCGTAAGAACTGTTAATACGCAATAATATGATATAGTGTAGCATACAGCCAAGGCATCAGCTGCACAACAATACCTTCACTACACATGACATGCTGTCCACTACTGCCCCCCCCCTAGAAAATTAGCACAGAGTAGGGTAGGCAGAGATCTGTTTTTCCTCAGGGAGTTTAGTTTATCTGGGGATCCTGTTTCCACTTGGTGTATGTATGCATCTGCTATCCAGGCACTGCATTTTTAAACCATACCAACTTGGTTGAGTATTAATTGTATTAAATAAGCTATGCAAGCATCTCATTCATGAACTTCAGTGATGCCATGGCAACACATAGCACAACTGCAGAGTTTAACTGTAGCATGAAGTGCTTTACCTAAGATAACAGAACAGAATAACAGACTGTCATTCTTAAACATTTACACTGTCCAAAAGTCCTTTTCTTAAAAAAAGTAACTTGAAGGAGTCACTCATCACACACACCTATAGACTGACAGGCGCGCACGTGCACACACACACACACACACACACACACACACACACACACACACACACACACACACACACACACACACATGTGCACACGCACACACGCACACACACAGTTGCAACAATTTACATTTCTATTAACTACAATAATCCTTTCATTTTCCAAGATGTCGATGTATGCATTTACAGCTTAATCTCATGTGCAATGCAGACTTTAAAACTGCAAAGGCTTTTTAAAGCTACATTATCTTTTTTCTCCTTTCTTTTTACTTGACCGATTTAACTAACTTACTTTTAATTATAAGCTCTATGAGAGTTTTTTTTCATAGCAAAGGCGGATGGGTCATGTCCTACAGCTGGATGATTGAACCTTTCTCATGACAAAAGCACTTTATTTTTTCCTTAGACCTCACTCATCTAATTCATGGCATGGAAACATCTGATATCTACTAGCAATATATATATATATATATATATATATATATATATATATATATATATATATATATATATATATATATATATATATATATATATATATATATATATATATTTATATGTGTGTGTGTGTGTGTGTGTGTGTGTATGGTTTCTTTGCATGTCACTGTATTACACCTCATAAGTATGGCATGCTGGTAGTTAGGCACTATTTAGAAGCCACATGTATACATACTGAAGATGTTTCTAGATCTTTATTGGAACTGTTAGATTTAGTGTTGATAAAAATGTTTTTTATTATTCTGGTCAATGCTGTTTACAAATGAGGTACAGCTATGGGGGGCTACCTTTGCCCTCATATATACAGATAATTTTATGGGATATTTTGAGTTACAGTATGTTTATGATGCAAAATTTAACAGCTTTTTGAATCAAATCAAATTGTGGAGAAATTATCTGGATGACTTCTGGTTTCTTTGGAAGGGCAATATACAAAATTTATGAAATTTTATTTCTTGTCTAAATGGCAATGATATGGTAATACAATTTACTTAGTTTGCAGACTTATTTGTCAGCCAGTGTTTAGACATACTGATTACCAAACTGATTGATGGTTGAGTATGTATTTGTGTTTATAAAAAGTCCTTCCATAGGAGTACAATTCTCACAACTATTAGGGTTCATCCCAGGCACATGTTAAAGCATATCCGTATGCACAATTTTAAGACTCAAGTGGATTTGCAATTATCAAGAAGAATACCACAAGAAAGCTGAAGTGGTGTTGAGGCAATTTGAGATGAAAAAATATGATGTTAATGGTACTGAAAAATATCTGAAAAATGTAGATGAGTTGGACAGATCAGTTTTGCTAACTTATGATGTAATGGTAAATAATAAACCTAGACATATTACATTTATCACCACTTATGGTAACAGTATGTTCAAGATAAAAATATCTTGAATAAACATTGGATTATTTTAACAACAGACACATATCATAGTAATATTTTGGAAATAGTTGGCGGATGACATATAGGAAGGAGAAGTACCATTTCTCAGTTCTGTTCTAGCTAGGTATGATTAGGACAATGGGTAGTTTAATCACTGTCAGCTTCCTTTGTGAAAACTGCAATCACTGTGTTAGGGTGTATAAGACCAGATTTTTTTTTACCTCACTTAACACCATAAGAACTTATGATATAAGACACCTTATTAATTGTACCTCTGACTATGACAGTATGCCAGAGCGGAGCTTTAAATTTAGGACGGACCTTGCAGATGCGGAAACTGCGTATTTCACTTCATAAGAGCAATATTAGGTGTAAAAGGGAAGGAAGTGCACTGTTTAAACATTTATTGAAACATGAGTGGGTGGTTTTCACCTTTCTAGGTATTGACAAGGTGTTGGGTAATCCTTTTATGACTAAGACACAGAAACATAAACAATTTGATTATTTAGAACAAAAATGGATTACTAATCTTGGGCAATGGTACATCCAGGTTTAAATAAACTAATTTAATTTGGCTTGGCTGATATATTCTTCAAATAGCCACTAGATAGCAGTAATTTTTACTTGGCCTTGCTTCATTTTTGAAATTAATTTTCTTGCTTGGAAGGTATATTCTCCAAATGGCCAATAGATGGCAGTAAAAGATAAAAAATTGACAGCTTCTTGTTACCTTGCTTTATTTGGGAATGTGTTACATATATATGGAAACGCTTTATAAGCTCGAAATCCTGAAATGTTGAATTTCAGAATCACGAGCTTATAAAGCTGAATGGACAGAAAAAGTGAACCAGGAAATGTCGAATCCGACAATGTTGAACCCGGGGTACAGATAGCGCGTTAGGTCTTGTTTACTTTAGGGTTTTGGGGAGAGATTGTGTGTTTGTGAGTGTGTTGGGATGTTTTATGTGTGGGTTAGGGTAGGTAGGTCAGAGTGTGAGTGTGCTATTGTTGGGAGTGGTGGTGTTTGTATGTCTGTGATGTGTGTTTGTGCAGGGGGTTGGAATGTGTGGTGCTGGGTTGTCTGTGTTATGGAGTGTAGTGCGACCTCAGAGTTAGTATATATTAGTGGGGGAGTGTGGGGGGCACAGGGGGGTAGTAAGCGTATGTGTGTGTGTTTGTTTAGTTGTGAGCATGTGTGTTGTATTACTTTTTGTACAGTGTCGGAAGGTTTGTGTGCATTTGTGTTTGTATGTGTTGTGTAGTGTGTGCTGTATCTTTTCGCAGTTTTGTGGTTTCGGGAGTTTGGGTTTCATGGTTTTGTGGTTTCAGTTTTTTTGATTTTCGACTTCATGGTCTCAAGATATTGAAATTCGATATTTCAGTATTTTAAGATTATGAAGTGAATATATATATATGTATGTATATATATATATATATATATATATATATATATATATATATATATATATATATATATATACACAGACAAATAGTGAAATTTTGCAATGATGTTTCTCGTCTTCTTTTTTTTTAATATACTGTATATTTAATCTGATAGCACTACATTTGTTATTTGGAGTAAATTAATATATTACTAGACTTGTGATCAGGAGTTACATCATAGCTTGTACATGAAGGTTTTGGCCTTTTTAAAGGTGAAACCACGATTTGCTGTTGCTGACATTTGAAATTAAAGGAGTACTATATTTGCTGAGTGTTGGAATCATTATTTGGTGATTTTATAGGTGTTGTTTGCCTATATGCGCCTGTTCTCCTTGCAACTTTTTTGGATTTTAGTATATCTATATCTATAGCTCTATCTATATTTATATATATGCATATAACATGTTTTTTATATAGATACATGTATGATAAAGGTAGTCACTGAGATTGTTAACCAGCATTATATTAGAACTCATGCCGTTGTCAAAATTACATTGATAGTTATGTCCATCAGAATGGTATACTGCTGACAGTAATAACTTGTAAAAGTGTGAATAAAGACACTTCTGTTTATCCCGCTTGTACTAAATCAGATTTAATAATATTTAGAGATGTGGGGCTGTGGAAGTATGCAGGATGTCTTGCTCTCTGCGAGAAGTCTATGTTTGTTTGCTATAATTTTTTTTTTTAATTGATGAGCAGTTGTTTGATTATTTGGGATCACTATAATAAATTGCAATGTGGACACCTCCTGCTATATATATATATATATATATATATATATATATATATAGCTATATATATATATATATATATATATATATATATATATATATATGTATAAACAGTCATATATATATGTGTGCGTGTGTGTTTGTGTGTGTGTGTGTGTGTGGTGTGTGTGTGTGTGTGTGTGTGTGTATATATATATATATATATATATATATATATATATATACACACACACACACACACACACACACACACACACACACACACATGTACATACTGCATGTGTGTGTGTGTGTGTGCGCACATGCACACTCATGCATGTGAGGGAAACAAGGACCAAATCATTAATATTTTTGTTGGGGACTGTGGACTGTGTCAGTTTCAGTTTCAGGCTATAAAATATACTTGTTGGAGAGTTTGACATCATATTGACATGCCTTTTGGATCAAGTAATACTCAATGACATGAGGTACTCTATTTATCCAAGGAATAAAAAACTTTATCAGCATGAAATGAAATTTTGTTCTACACACAGTTACAGCTGTGAATTATTTTACGTTCTTCATGGACTAGCATAACTAGATAGTAAAGTGTAGTAATGAAGAAAAATGAAACTCACTTTGACTTTTCCAAATGACATCCTTCTTGGAACTGGTCCTACTGTGGAACTGTAAAATTCAAAGCAAAATGAATGATATGAGTTTTTAATTCTATAATCAGTTATTCAAACTACACAGTTCAGACAGTGGTGTGTTGTAGAAATATCACACTTTTAATATGTTTTCAACTATCTTATCAGCTCAGGGTACAAGATTGTAAAAAGCAGCATTGTACATACCTTTAGACAGCTGGAACAGTAAGCTTAGAATCTTCTAAACCAGCCTCGCCAAAACGTTGTGCTGTCCATTTTAAGCAGTAACTGAATTATTTACGTTTAGATGAGTTGCGTAAGAAAAGTATTAAAGTAAATGAAGAAAATTACCTCTTTGTACTTGACTGACATTTTTTTTCTGCCGGAACATTAGCATAGCACTAAATTTATTCAAAAAACAGTGTTTTTTTATTCTATGCAAGGGATTCAACAAGATTTGTAAGTCATGTCTTGTCTTCAATTAAGATATTCTTTCATCAAATATTCTGTAAAATACAGTCATGGCTGGCTCATGCAAAAAAAAATTATATGTCAGTCTATGTTTTTTCTAAAAAAAAAAAAAATAAATAAATGTTACCTTTTCTGACTTGCAAATGACTAAGCTTTATCATGTCTCTATGTAATAAACATCCTCCATATGCTTATTATCATATACTGATCCTTGGTAATATTTTCTTACGATTACTGCTAACAGTAGTACAACTATCTTCATCCTCTTTTCAGTAGCACATTAGTGGTGTATCAAGCTACAATCAAACTGGTTTTCAGAGTCGATGTCACTATTGTCATAATTATTTCTGTCAGGCTCAACTACACTGAGGTCAGATAAACATACAGAGCTGTGACCTTTGCATAACCTTCATGCTAACCCTGTCTTCTAATGTCATTGTTGACATTTTTGTCACATTCAAGTCACTTTTATGTCAGCTTTGGTATTCATAGCTATGTATATGTCCTCATTTACTGTATACTGCTGTATTTTCAAACATGATGCTATATTTTATATAAGCATCTATACTTTGTAAGATTTTTTTATTATACTGAGATTGTTACCTTATGCTTGCAAAATTGTTGCTGTGTTCTGTTTTTCTTCGATGCTTATGATTGCACAATAACCTTACCTTATGTCCACTAATCTTGTTGATGTGAGTTCTAATACTTGTTCAATGTTACTAATACAAGTACTTTGTTTGCATACTTTTGGCTGAGGTGTGGCTGAAAAGGGCCAAATGGCCAGACAATCCAACAGAGTAACAGATGCATAGATAAATAAATATCTTACAGAGGCAGGAAAACAAACAGATTCTCCTCTGTAACTGTTTCTTTTCGATGCATTACAACTCTATAGTAGGTAGGTGGCCTCTGTATATGACTTCTATAGTAGGTGGCCTCTGCAGATGACCTCTGAAGGAGATGGCCTCTGTACATGACCGCTATAGTAGATGGTCTCTGTAGATGACCTCTATAGTAGGTGGCCTCTGCAGATGACCATTAAAGTAGATGGCCTCTGTACACGACCAGTATAGTAGGTGGTCTCTGTAGATGACCTCTATAGTAGATGGCCACTGATGTTTTAATAGTACTACCTACAACCCACCCATTGTGACCACCTGCAGTAAGTATATCTCTCATTTAATTCTACATACCCCCCATGCTGTGTTTAACCACCTGCTGGCTATTACTTAATGAGATATCATATTCCTGACTTCTGGCAAACTGGATAGAAACTGTCTGAAGCATAAAGTCAAAGAGAGAAAAAAATGAGAACAACATTTTAAACTGGAAAAGTAAAACAGCATTTTGTTTTACCTGCTCAGTTAGAATAATTTTCTCACATTTAAACTGCTAAATCACTGACTGAATACCACACAGTCAGTAAGGAAATCAAGTTACATTGAAATAGTTGTGTTGTGTGTTGTGTGTGGTCTGCATTACAAATGTTGTAGGCTTGCATGAGGCAAGGGAACTCTTCCATCTACTGCTAGATGTCTGAAGCAGTAGATAGTGCCATCAGTGCTATAGGAGTGAATGAGTTAAGAGACCACTGAGCAGAGAGGATTACTAAATGATTACATCTGCCTCTGCTCAAACTATGTACACTAAATACTACTGTGATCATTACATATTCTTTCTGGATTTTATAAATGGCTTATTATGACTGTTGAGTTCTGAACCATTTCACACAACCCAATTGGGAAGAGTTTATTGATTCCTTTATGTTCAACAAATTAAAGATTCTTAAGTGACTACATTACTACACTTTTATGCACTTTACTTAGTTAATTCTGGCTTATTGCTAGAAATAGCAAATTCATCCATGTTTTAGCACCCTTGTCCCTTATGGATAGGGATAACATGTAAATGCTCTGCCTTGCTCTGAGTTCATCCATCCATCCGACCGTCCAGCCATCCAAACCCCCTTTTTCCAACTTTTGTACATGAGTTTGGGGTGTTACTTCAACAGTGACAATCATCTAGAGCCAAGGTTTACACCACCAGGTGGCTAGCCTTGCTGCTGTAGCTCATCCACACCCCACACCCACACACCCACTCACACCTATGTCCAGCTTAGAGTGTCCAATCCATCTACTGCAAGTCTTTGGAATGTGAGAGGGAACTGGAGCACCAGGAGGAAACCCATGTGAGCACGGGGCAGGGTTACTACCTGTCACACTTTGCGAGGGACAGTCCCTCTTTGGGCAGTTGTGTCCTGCAAGAAAAATGTAAAATTGGCAAATGTCCTGAGATTTTAGGACAAAATTATTTCCTATATTTTATGTAATAGTTGCATAAAACAGTTATTCTGTATCTGAAACACCTAAATGTTATAAGAAACAGAATGAGCAACTAAAATACTACAAGAATAAGCTTTTATTTAGGCAAAAAAGTGAAGTTTTGTCCTTTGTACTGGCTGTGGGTATGTTTTGGCATGCAGAATCTGATGTTTGTACCAGAAATGTCCCACTTTGGACATTTGAAAAGGTGGCAACCCTAGCACAGAGAGGACAACACAGAAGGCACCCCAATCATAACTCAAACCCAGGAACCTCTTGCTGTGAGATGACAATGAGTTATTCATACATAAATTGCAGGGCTAAAATCTTCATGGGAATGCAGTGCTGGGCTTCTAAAGATTTGCATGGATCAATAGCCTAGTAAGTACCTAGGAACATATGAACTCATAAACTGACTATGACCTTTCATACTCAGTCTTTCAATGAAATGTTTACCTAAACTACGAACATATTCACCTATACTGACTATGCCTTATCATACTGTGTCTTTCAATTAATTATCATACTGTGTCTTTCAATAAAACATTTACCTAAATGACATCTTGTATTTTGCAGTGTAGCTTGTCTAATTATGGATTATGGATTAAGTTGATAGTCGGATGCCTAGTCTCATTTATACCATAGATTATAATGATTGCATCTTTAAATTTACAGTTCATTTAATATGCTGTTCAGAGCCACCTTGAAGTGGTCTCCTTGTATAAACTAGCATTTATCATTTTCCTTTGGAAATGAGTGCTGACAGGGTATGTCAGAACAGCAGTGCAATTAAAGTCAATGCCTGTTTCTTCAACCCACATAATTGTTCACATAGTTATTTCAATGTCCTCTGACTTCATTTGGAAAAAAAAAACGTTTTGTATTTTCCATCATAAGGAGTTTTATATGCGGAAGCAAAATCTAACACACTTAATATTCTTGCAATATTCTGTTTTAATCAGTATGTCTTACTTGGCATCCTAGGACATTTCCTCTGTATAATGAGGACACATTGGTGGAGGCCTCCGTGATGCCTCCTCCTACCCAGTTCTCCCAATACCACCTCTATCTATGGGATGATGTCCCTTGACAAGGAAACCTAAACTGCCCAAAGGGATGTTTTTTGCCAAGCACATAAAGCAGTCTTGATAAACCCCCTACAACTGAGGGTATTAGCAAAATGAACCAAAGTGAGCAGAACTTATGTAGTAGTACTCACAGAGAAGCCAGTCTACTTGCAAAGAGCTCAGATCTAATTTTTCACATTCTGCTGTGGCAGGTCCTTTAATAGTGTCTGTGTTTACCTGCTCTCTAGAAGGCATACCCTTACATTTATATATCATGCCCATTATGAGGAGACATGATAGTCACAGCCATTACTGTGTTTCTTCAACTCATTAATGGAAACTCTACTCATTTCCTGGTAACAGATGGTTAGATCATAACTCACTTGCCTTTGGATGTTTACTTTTTATGGTCAACATCCTGCGTCTTTACCAGTATGCCAGTTTATCTACAGGATATAGTAATGTTACCCTTCAACACTCCCATCCCCCCCAAAAAACCCTTGTAATATTTACATGCCTGACATCAGAACCATGTCCGAGGTATGAATCTCAATGATGTCTTTCTTGACATTGTGTTGAGCATTCCATAGTGTATTACAGCTGTAGTAGTTAATTGTTCCAAAAGTGCATAAAACTGCACAGAATTGTAATTCTAATTTTTTACCAGTGAGTAGCCATTGTCTGTTTTCCTTATCCTGAAGTATAACACATAATGTTGTTAGAGCAGAAAACTTAGCGGTTCCAGACAGTGTCCCTACTGTGAAAAATCCCGTAAGAAGTACTAATCGAACATTGGAATAGTGATTTTGTGGGAACAGATGATTGAGGACTGCTAGTCATCCTAAAGGATCCAGCTGATCTAAGAAGAACTGAATCCATATCTTATGTTTTTTTCTAATTCTAAAACTTAAAATGTATGTGATCTCTTTCCAGAATAGACAGAGTGCAGTAATTCTCTAGAAATTATGAGTTTGTCATGTTGGATATTAAACAAACACTATAACTTCCAGGGGTCCTAGCAACTCATCTGAGAAAACTCTGCTAAGCAATGACTTTTTTTTATACATAAATATGAAATATTCAGCAAGTATCTTGATGTTAGTAGCCAGTATGTATCAAAATATGATTATGATTCACATTTTCTGTTGTTGATGTACCCAGGCTAATGTCATTCCATTTTCATTGACTTTTGGATACAGTGCAAATGCTTATGTAGAATAGAAAAACCCAAAATGTAAGACACAAGGTTACTTATCTTACATAAGTTCTCAATGCACACCCATGAACAGTCCTCTAAAACTCCTAGTAAATCTCATGACTCTTCTGTTGGAAGGAATCAAGAACATTTATATTTCTGCTTATCTGGCACTAGAACTATCCCTAAGACAATTATTCTAAAATGCTAGGGAAAATAATTTGTTTAGATTGGCTCAGTGAGTTATAAATTCATTTACTTCTCTTTTTTATGACTGTCTTAGGCTTTGCTTATCTGAATTTACATTAATTTAAATATCCTGAAACCACTTCCTAAACCTGAATCTCCTTTTTGCCAGGACGTATCAATGCATTATTAATCAGACAGTTCAAAAACTGGATATGCTTATTCAGCAAGACTATCTTTCTCACCTATTAATCAATGATGACAGTAATTATATTCTTTGTTTTCCTTCCCTATCTGACTAGCGGCCTCTCGTCTTTAATTTCCCCCCTTAGCCTTTCTCTCTTCTTGCATTTTGTAAACTATTTTGCTGTGTACTCCAATGGCAAACTTGCTTTCACCTGACTTTCTTAGAACAAACTCATTACAATGTATGACTTATCCCAATACATAAACATGTTATCATAGGCTCAGATGAATAAACTCATACCTCTGGGAGGTCAGCAGGGACAGCTATTTTTGACTAGTATTATTGGCACCCAAACGAAAACTTCATTCTAAGAGCTGTAAATTCTGAAAGCACCTTGCTTTTTCTGCATTGAGCAAGACAGCTTCAGTGCAGTCACACTGTGTGTATTACAAAGTCCATATTGCTGGTCACAGAAGTTGCAATGTCCAGATAAATGTCACCAATGATTATGTTTGTTTTGTTAGTTTATTTTCAAGCTATAGCAAATTAACCCACATGTTTTGAAACAGTACACCAACCACACTTTTATAACTGTCTAACACAAACATGTTGCCTTAGTTTTTATTCGTGGATATAAAAGAAGAACAATGTGTATGAAATATATGTCAGTTGCTAAATTCAAATGACATAATTTAAATTGTGTAGTTGTCAGAAAGAGACAATTAATGCATTAAGCAATTCTAATTAAACCCATTAAATAGCTAATAAATCAACTGATTAATTAGCATTAATGAAGTTGTGGTTTTTATATAGTCTATTGAATCAGTCAGATGTTACTGCTGTTAACTCCTTAACTGGTTTATTTAATTAACTTCAAAAATATGGAATAGGAAGAACAATTTCACTTAATCCAGTCTGCCTGTTCCCTGATCTCAAAATAAACTACTAATTCTACAAAAAACAAATATAGCTGATGTAGCAGCTGACTCTAGGAAACTGGAGGAGGCTGCCTGATCCAGATCTGAATCCTGGGAATGTTGCAAGTAATAAACCTGTCAGAAGGGTTATGTCCCACCAACTGTGGGAGGAATCACCTGCTGCAAGTTACTGAGAAAGGCATTTCCTCAGAGAAGCCCAGAATGTAATGTGACAAGATCTAAGGAAAGAGAAATTCATGTATGTATTACAACATGATTGCCCAGACTCTTTTGAGGTCAGCAAACAAACAGCATACTTTCCTGATAAACAGACTTTATTTTCATGGTGTGGATAACAGATACACCTTAGTTACTAGTTCTGAAGTTACCCCACTGTAAATGGCCTGCAGGAACAGGATTATTTACTGTTGGAATATGTGTCATTAACTGCGGTGGTGGTGCTTCGGTAGCGTTGTCACCTCACAGTTAGACATTGCCCATTTGATTCTCAGTTAGAGCATCTTCTGTGTGGTGACATGTGTGAATGGGCATTCCTTCATTGAAGGTTGTGCATTAGGCCTGATAAGCCAGCACGTAAAAATCTACTGCCAATCATTAGCGGACTGGAGTTCTGCTCTGGCGAACCCTAACCGGGAAAAGCCGAAAGACAACAACAACAACAACAACACCAACAATGTTCAGTTGTTGCATTTATGCCCAGGTACAATGGCCCTGATGCTTTTTTTATATTATTTTATTTTTTATATTCAGTTGTTAACCATGGAAGAACACTAATCCAAGCAGAGCATTTTTGAATTCAGAAGGCTTTAATTTAGAACCAAGCATGGCACTTGCCAGGATGAACATTTTGGATGGTCCAGACAAATTCCAAATGTAGTAAGTAGCAGAGATTTAAACTGCCTACTTAAACTGAACCAGTGACAGTGGTGCAATATGTAGCACTCTCAAGTTTGGTTCAGAAAGCTATGGGTTCTGTTCCCACCACAGGTAGATCAATTGCTGACACTGTAATGCAGCATAATGGGGGTGCTGCATTCCTGAGAGTGCCATCCTTTGGATGATATGTTAAACTGAGGCCCAACCTGCTTGAATTGGTGGTAGCTCAGGTGGATGCAAAAGATCCCATGGCACTTACTGAAAAGAGCAGGATCATTTATTTATATAAAAAGTAACACTTATTTACAAAATAGTTATATATTTATAAATATTTACATATGTATAAATATACAAATCTGTCTACACATATTCATAATTTCCTAAACAGTCATGCTAAATTTTCATCCTTATTAGACCCCACTCCTTCTTCCATAACCACCATATAATTTTACTTAATATTGTTGCTAAAATCCATTTACCATTAAACATAATTTCATTTATTCTTTCATTCCATATAACTTTTTATCTATTTTTTAACATATTCTTTACTTCTATTCTTATAATATCCATATTTAATCTTATGAATGTTTACTTTATCCACATCTTTTTATCTTTAAAAAACATTTCTTTACATAATTTTCCCCATAAGTTTTTTACTATTTTACATTTCAAAAACACATATTCTGTAGTTTCTTCTTCTTGACAATGCAAACATATTCTATTAGTTTTCTTTTTATATGGCATATTTTTTTTTACTGGCAATGTATCTATTACCAGTCACCACAAAAAATATCTTCGCATTCTACTTTCTGATTACACCATTTTCTTCTTTTTTTTTATAGCTTTAATTTTTTTCATCTTTTAGATTTCCCTGGTTTTACATATTAATGCTTAATCATTACATTCTTATACCATACTTTTATATCTTTTTCTATATCATCAATTTTTATTTTCCACAAAAAATATTTTTCTTGGTAATGTTTTATTTTTTCATTAATACACAGTTTTCTCTCTTTTGCTCTTTTTTAACACACCTCAAAATTGACCATACTTATATTTATATAGTTTTACTACTACTCTCTCATATTTTTCATTTATCCACTTAAACACCTCATATACATTTAACAAAGCAGTGTATACCATTGGGTTAATTAAACCCACACTTCCTTCTTCTTTATTTATATACAAAACTCCCTCTTTTTACTGGTTTTAATCTAGAATCCCATATAAATGAAAATGTCATCTGCAATATTTTTTCTAATACTGTTGGCAACATAAATATACTTGCTAAATATGCTGTTTTTTCCATCAGCACTGAATGTATCAAATAAGCCTTTTTTTCTGAATGATAACTTATATGTTCTCCAGAGAAGACATGTTTGATTTATTTCTTCTATTGTTTTTTTCATTGAATTTTTACTGATATATTTATTCCCAAATGTTATAGCTAACACATAAATCTCATTAATTGCAAAATATATGCCCCAGATCTTTACTACATCACTTAAACCTTATTTTTCTCTTTATTTAAAGCCATCACTATAATTCCTAAAACTCATTTGTACAAATTATTACTTCTTTTATCCATATGTTGTAATGTCATATGCATATGACAGCATAACTGGAATTCTTAAATCTTCAAGTGTTATATACCCCTCCTCTTTCATTTTGTAATTTACTTCACATACTATCACATTCATAACTAATGCAAAAAGTATACAACTCATTGGGCATCCCTGTCTTACACCACTCTTCATATATGCCTCTTGGCTTAATTGGACATTTACTTTCCTAACTTGCTTATTTATATTATATTCTTTCATTATTACCCATAACATTTCATGTCCAATTGTGTAAAAGGCCTTATTAAGGTCTCCTACCATGATTTTTGCTTCTCCTTCTTTTCTGTTCATAATGTCATCCACAGTTTCTTTAACTATCATTAATAATTCTTGACAACCCATCCCCTTTATAATATATATGATATCTTCCCTAATATTTCCCATTTAGTCTCACATCTCATTTGTATTATTTTCATAAAAATCTTGTAATCATTATTATTGAGTACTATTGGTCTCCAGTTTTTTAATTATTTTCTATCTTCCGTCTTCCATATGAATTAAGTATTCCACTACATAATTCTTTTTACATAAAACCTTCATTTAACGATTCATTCAAAAATCTTTAAAAATATTTTTTGCCAGCTCTTAAATTTTTATACATTTCATAATATATTCCATCTGGGTCTGTAGCCAAATCTATATTTACTTGTCCTAATACTTTATTTAGTTCATTAAATAAATCTCTTTTTCCAACTCTTTAGTCTCCTTTTCAGCTAACTTTTTTACTTTCCACATTTTTTTCACTACCTTTCTTTTTCTTTAAACATTTATTGTACATATTGTACAACACTGTTCATAATCTTTTCCTGTGTTCTTTCTATTTCTCATTTTACATTATTTATTTCTCTCATTACACTTCCATCTTCCTTTACTAATCCACTTAAGCAACTCAATACTTCTCTTTTTTCTTGCAAAAATATCTTTGCTTATATATCAATACTTGTACTTTTTCTTCATTTCCTTCATATAATTCTTTTACTTTTTGAAAGTACTTTTTATCATTATGTTCTAAATCTTTCAATTCATCATTATATATTCTTATATGTTTTTCTTTCTCTACTTTTCTCACATCATATTGACAGTGTAAAAACATTTTTATATTTTTCCTTAAATATCATCTACCATTCAAACCAATTTTTATAAAATGTTTTCATAGTAATATGATCTTTTCATAGTTGTATTACTAATTCCTTTCATTTTCATTCCATGCTTTCCCATTTATCCTTTGTCTGTTTTTATATATTCCTTGTTGTCTTTTTATCTCTAGCCATATTGCAAGATGACCAGAAAATCCTGTTATAGTTACCACCACTTCTACTATAACTAAACCTTCTGATACTATGAAATAATCTGTCTTAGTTCTATACACATCCCTTTTGTAAGTCCATGAATTTTTGTTCCAAAGTCTTAAATTACCACATCTTAAAACTTCTATTTGCTTGTACCATTTCCGTTCTTTTTATGCTTGTCTTTTAAATCACAATTAAATTCTCCTGTTAGTATAATATTTATTTTTATCACTATAAAGTCTAAAATCTGATGAAATAAGCTTTCCTTTCTTTACAGTTAGTATAAACATACAATGTTGTAATTCTGTAGACTTCTTATTTTCATTTTAAATCTGCAATAGTTAATCTTCCCATTTTTGCTAAAGTTATATCTAATATTTTAATAAAATAGTCCTCAAGCAGTATTGGAAAATGAAGGCTCAGAACCACAAGTAAATTAAATGTAAGCACTTTCGTTTACTAATGTACATCAAACTTCTTCAGACAAACAGTTGAGTACAATAAACAGTTTAAATACTGTGCAAGCGTGACATCATCACACACATTGGACAAACCCTGACCACATTTAAACAGACAACAGCCAAAAGATGAAACATACCAAATAAATAAATTTCATCAAACACAGTAAAATCATAAAGCTAACCCAAATTATTACTCACTAAAAGCAATGTCATACTCAGGTTACAACATATATAATTGTATCAATCATTAAAAACTATATATCAAAAATATTTTATATTAAAACTGTATAGACCCATATATATATATATATATATATATATATATATATATGTGTGTGTGTGTGTGTGTGGTTAAATTCCTGTATACAGTATTTAAACTGTTTATTGTACTCAACTGTTTGTCTGAAGAAGTTTGCTGTACATTAATAAATTAAAGCACTTACATTTAATTTACTTGTGGTTTTGAGCCTTCATTTTCCAATACTGCTTGTGGACTATTTTAGTTTTTGTATATCTAATATTTTACTGTATTTCTACAGAATATGACTATTCCAGAACATCTCTCATTTCCAAAATTTTAGATTATCTTTCCTCCCCATAGTTTCTCTGTTTGTAATATTTCTTCATTTGTTAAAAATCTTGAGTATTTTAATATAATTTCATCTAAATCAGATGTATTACACCACTCTAAAATTCCTAGTCTTCTTATTATATTTTTAATGTCATTCACATTTACAGAAAACATTCTACAATTTTCAGTTTCCCTTTCCTTTATATTCATGGTTTCATAAACTCATAGCTAATTACTAGGCAACATTTCCTAACAGGCCATTCTAAGCCTAACCAATTTCCTTCCCAACATTAGAATAAAACACTGTACTTTGTGTTTGTGAGTCAAACACCTTAACCATTACACCAAGCCCCAGTCTTTAGCTATATATATTCTTTCTCATCCATTTCCTTTCTTTTTTTGCTTTTGTACTTATCCCTTTAAAATTTATTTTCCTGTATTTTACCCTTTTATCAATAGAATTGTTTTTCCGATTTTACCACCTCTCAGTTTATATCTTCTTCATCACTTATTTCAGAACCTTCTTCTATATCTTCTTTATTATTTTTTCTCATCCATTTTTTTTTCTATTTCTACTACTTCTAAAATTTCTTCTCTTTCTTTTACTTTTTCCATACTGCTAGTTTCATGTTTGCAATCCATCCATACATGCCCACTTTTGCTACATTTTTAACATTTTAATTCACATTTTTTGCATCAAGTTCATTTCCTCAAAAATACAACTTTTTTTTTTTTGTCACAGTTACTTATCAAATATCCTTCTTTTCCAAAAAAATGTTTTGTGTTGTCCCCAGCATTTTATAACACCCCTGTTTCCCTCCATATGTAACATGCTTAATATATGTATATTTTTCTCTTTCTATTGTTAAAACAATATTATAATCCCAGCAACCAGTCCAAAATCCCATTTTATCATAAACTTTTGTAATGTCCAATACTTCTTTACATAAAGCTTTCAAATGTCCTTTCAAATACTCTTTTTTGACTCTGAAATTTTCATGCATCTTTTTTCTTTCTTTCCCTGTTAAATGCTAAAGATTCTATGGGTTACAGTCTTTCTTTATTTTTTTTCATATTCTCAGAGAAAATTTTCCATTGAATAAAACAGTCTGAAAAATAATGACACAAAATGTCTCTTTGTTAATAAGAATAAATAGTCTTGCCTCATATGCTTTACACCCAAAGGAGCTATTAAATTGTCCCATACTTCATACCTGTCAATTTGTTTGTCTTCTTTGCACTGAAAACTTGCCACATACTTCTGTATTTCATTTTCTTCTGCCATCTTTTCTGCTACTCAACTTTTTTTCTTCCTTTACATTCTCCTGCATGTTTTCTTTTCCATCTGACCACTATTCTTCGGGATTGTCTCTGCATCCTCCTTTTGTATTTTCTACATAATGACCACCAGGAAACGTCTCCTTCATTTTCTGGCTCAATCTGCACCACCATTTCTTTAAATAAATCATCCCACCACGCTCCGGACTGGAAGGTTGTAATTATACATCTATCATTTGCTGAGTCATCTCAATCAAACAGATTTCTTTGAAACATTTCCTCAGAATCCTACATACATTTTTCAGTCTTGAAATTTGCTTTCTCCTTCATTTCATTCACTGAAACATTTCTTCAGAATCCTGCACACATTCTTTGGTCTTGATATTGGCTTTCTCCTTCATTTCTTTCACTATTTCATCATCTCCTTCTGTCTCTCTCTCTCTCTCCAACAGCCTCCTTGTTTTTCTAGGCCACCTCTGCACCTGGAATCAAAACAGGATGTGTTCCTTCAAAACAGGTCACACTCACAACAGTGATGAGCAAGGGAAGTTCTCCAATGCCCTGGCCAAACTTCTCCTAGTAATAAAAATACCACCTTGGGTCTCTCCTGAAAAGAGGCTGCAAGCCTAGTGAGACTAACTTGGTCAACAATGAACAAATAAATATATTTAGGGAATCCTAATGGCTGTGTTCCAGGCATCCTTATATTTATGAACTGCTTATATAGAAGGTTTTTGACACTATGAAAAAACTTCTGAAAAAAAAAAAAACTACACTAGCCACAGACAATCTATCTGCAGAATACCCAAGCCTAACAGCAGAAGCCATAGCATACCCCATATCTATTATTATCAGTAGATCAATAGCCAAACACTTGGTCCCTCCCATTTGGAAAATCTCATACATCATTTCCTCACATAAAGGTGGCCCATCAACTGATCTTAATAACAATCGTCCTATTGCAATTTTGTCACCGCTATCAAAAATTCTAGAAAGAGTAATTTATAAACAGGTCACAGAATACTTACTCAATAACAAAGTACTAATACCCAACATGGGTTCAGACAATTCCATAGCACAACAACCGCACTAATGGTATTTACTAATATAGTCAACCATCACAGGAGCAACAATAACTATGTCTCATCTATCTTCCTAGATCTGTCAAAGGCCTTTGATTTGTCTCCCATGGTAACTTACTAAATACCCTGTCATATCTACATTTCTGTAACTCCACCTGAGCTTGGTTCAAAGATTACCTTACAGGGCATGAACAAGCAGTCTCATGGCAGCAGACCTTACCTTCCCATACTTTCCTTGGTAAGCTTACCCATATATTCCTTAACAAGTAACTTTTGAATAAATGGTTTCATCCAGTATAGTCTGCTCATCTTCTATCGCTCTATAAAAAGCCTTTATAATTACCTGTCAATGGCCCATTATTAACTAACAACTATATCACTATACCTCCGCCCTCTTGTTCTCGACCACAATTATATTTACCATTCAGGTGAATATTTTCGTCAAACTCGAGGGGTTGCAATGGGGGCTTCTTGTGCCCCCATTTTTGCTAATTTAGTTATGCTCGAGTGGGAGAACAAATTTATATTTCCAAGTGAATATTTCAAATACATTAAGTTGTATAGTAGGTTTTTGGATGATATGTTTATCATTTGGACAGGTCCAATTAATAAAATACCACCTTTCATTGAATATCTTAACCAAACTACTGATTTTTTGAGATTCACTTTTCAATATGACAAAATTAAAATAGCATTTTTGGACACTTTGATCAGTAACACAGGGTTTGGTTTTGCCTCTCAGATTTACAGAAAGCCCACGTTCTCAAATGATTATATACACTATAGTAGTTGCCACCCTCCCCACATTTTTCGCAATGTGGTGAAGGGTCAAAGTATACGAGTTGCTAGGATGTCATCTACTAAAGAGTGCATGATAAGTGGGCTAGAATCAATTGTCAACTTATTCCTAGATAGAGGGTACCCAAAGCTATGTTGGAAAATGTAACAACTTATGTTAAGACTCAATGGGTCAGAAATATGTTCCATTGTTGGGGAAAAGTATAGTCTGTAACCCCAATAATAATTTTGTAAGTGACAAGAAAGTGTGTGTATTGAGGTTTAACCCATACACCAATGTGGTTATAGAAATATTGAAGAAATATTGGGATTTGATTTCCACGTCCGTATCTATAGGACATATAGTAGGAACACATTTAAATACAGTATACAAAACAGGCAACAATTTAAAGAGAATATTAGAACAGGGTAGAAGAGTTTTAGAAATCAAAGGAAAGAATGGCACATCTCGATGTGGTATGTGCAACCAATGTAAGAACATCAACACCAACACTAGAATTAAGATTAAAAATATTACTAGATCCCTGATAACTAGTAGGAAAGGGAATTGTAACACCCAACGTATTGTCTATATTGCTACTTGTACCAGGTGCCCCGCTTACTATATAGGGAAAACCGAGAGGAAATTCAAGACTCGAATATACGAGCACCTATATAGAATTAAGAGAGGGGACCCTAAGAATGCGTTGAGTAGACATATTATAGAAAATGGTAAGGATCATACCTTCCTGTTTGCTATTATTGACCAGGTGGAGTTGGGGGATAGAGGTGGTAATTGGAAAACATATCTTGCATGGGTTGAAAGCAAATGGCAAATATGTTTGGATGCGACCACACCTCCAGGTATTAATGACCATATTAGCTTAAAGCCTTTTTTAGCTCTGAACTAGTTTTTATTCTGAGCTATGAATAGCTTATGTTGAATTTAGTTTTGAATTGTATCAGATATTTAACTAATCTACTAGTTTGTATTTAGTGCACCATAGTAATTTTATGGAATCTTACTATGTTTTTATCACTTAGTATACTTTAAGGAATTAGTTGACAAACAGCTATGCATTTTTGGACTATATTATATATATAGTCATAGTTTTTTGTGATATTTATGTTTATACACTTTATGAAATAGCATAGGATATCATTTATGCATAAATTGAAGTTTATGATATATATGCATCAAAGGAATGTGTCAACACTGATAGCAATACATAAACACCTAGTATTAGATATTAAATGTTTTATAAAATGTTTTAAAAGTTTTATAAATTGTTTAATTAGGATAATTAGATTTAATTATTGTATTAATTTGGCGCCAAAAACGCTTTATAAGCAAAGCAGTTATTGTGATAAAGGGTTCTGATGAAATCTGGCTACACCAGATGAAAGCGCTTAACCTGATCCGATGTGCTATTGTGTACTGGCGTTTTATTGGGAATAAACTTGCGTTTTAAAGAATAAACTTTTGTTTCTCTCTATCTCGAGTCAGGGGGACTGTGTCAGCTATGTCATATGCATATGACAGCATAACTGGAATTCTTAACCCTTCAAGTGTTATATACCCCTCCTCTTTCATTTTGTAATTTACTTCACATACTATCACATTCATAACTAATGCAAAAAGTATACAACTCATTGGGCATCCCTGTCTTACACCACTCTTCATATATGCCTCTTGGCTTAATTGGACATTTACTTTCCTAACTTGCTTATTTATATTATATTCTTTCATTATTACCCATAGCATTTCATGTCCAATTGTGTAAAAGGCCTTATTAAGGTCTCCTACCATGATTTTTGCTTCTCCTTCTTTTCTGTTCATAATGTCATCCACAGTTTCTCTAACTATCATTAACAATTCTTGAAAACCCTTCCCCTTTAACTATATATGCTTTATTCCATAATATTTTCCATTTTAGTTTCAAATCTCATTTGTATTATTTTCATAAAAATCTTATAATCATTATTATTGAGTACTATTGGTCTCCATTTTTTTAATTATTTTCTATCTTCCATCTTCCATACGAATTAAGTATTCCACTACATAATTCTTTTTACATAAAGCCTTCATTTAACGATTCATTCAAAAATCTTTAAAAATATTTTTTGCCAGCTCCTTAATTTTTTATACATTTCATAATATATTCCATCTGGGTCTGTAGCCAAATCTATATTTACTTGTCCTAATACTTTATTTAGTTCATTAAAAAAAATCTCTTTTTCCAACTCTTCATTCTCCTTTTCTGCTAACTTTTTTACTTTCCACATTTTTTCACTACCTTTCTTTTTCTTTAAACATTTATTGTACATATTGTACAACACTGTTCATAATCTTTTCCTGTGTTCTTTCTATTTCTCCTTTTACATTATTTATTTCTCTCATTACACTTCCATCTTCCTTTACTAATCCGCTTAAGCAACTCATTACTTCTTCTCTTTTTTCTTGCAAAAATATCTTTGCTTATATATCAATACTTGTACTTTTTCTTCATTTCCTTCATATAATTCTTTTACTTTTTGAAAGTACTTTTTATCATTATGTTCTAAATCTTTCAATTCATCATTATATATTCTTATATGTTTTTCTTTCTCTACTTTTCTCACATCATATTGACAGTGTAAAAACATTTTTATATTTTTCCTTAAATATCATCTAAAATTCAAACCAATTTTTATAAAATGTTTTCATAGTAATATAATCTTTTCATAGTCGTATTACTAATTCCTTTCATTTTCATTCCATGCTTTCCCATTTATCCAATACTTCTTTACATAAAGCTTTCAAATGTCCTTTCAAATACTCTTTTTTGACTCTGAAATTTTCATGCGTCTTTCTTTCTTTCCCTGTTAAATGCTAAAGATTCTATGGGTTACAGTCTTTCTTTATTTTTTTTCATATTCTCAGAGAAAATTTTCCATTGAATAAAACAATCTGAAAAATAATGACACAAAATGTCTCTTTGTTAATAAGAATAAATAGTCTTGCCTCATATGCTTTACACCCAAAGGAGCTATTAAATTGTCCCATACTTCATACCTGTCAATTTGTTTGTCTTCTTTGCACTGAAAACTTGCCACATACTTCTGTATTTCATTTTCTTCTGCCATCTTTTCTGCTACTCAACTTTTTTTCTTCCTTTACATTCTCCTGCATATGTTTTCTTTTCCATCTGACCACTATTCTTCAGGATTGTCTCTGCATCCTCCTTTTGTATTTTCTACATAATGACCCCCAGGAAACGTCTCCTTCATTTTCTGGCTCAATCTGTACCACCATTTCTTTAAATAAATCATCCCACCATGCTCCCGACTGGAAGGTTGTAATTATACCTCTATCATTTGCTGAGTCATCTCAATCAAACAGATTTCTTTGAAACATTTCTTCAGAATCCTGCACACATTCTTTGGTCTTGATATTTGCTTTCTACTTCATTTCTTTCACTATTTCATCATCTCCTTCTGTCTCTCTCTCTCTCCAACAGCCTCCTTGTTTTTCTAGGCCACCTCTGCACCTGGAATCAAAACAGGATGTGTTCCTTCAAAACAGGTCACACTCACAACAGTGATGAGCAAGGGAAGTTCTCCAATGTCCTGGCCAAACTTCTCCTAGTAATAAAAATACCACCTTGGGTCTCTCCTGAAAAGAGGCTGCAAGCCTAGTGAGACTAACTTGGTCAACAATGAACAAATAAATATATTTAGGGAATCCCTAGTTAGTCTCACTAGGCTTCTAGTGAGACTAACTTGGTCAACAATGAACAAATAAATATATTTAGGGAATCCTAATGGCTGTGTTCCAGGCATCCTTATATTTATGAACTGCTTATATAGAAGGTTTTTGACACTATGAAAAAACTTCTGAAAAAAAACTACACTAACCACAGACAATCTATCTGCAGAATACCCAAGCCTAACAGCAGAAGCCATAGCATACTCCATATCTATTATTATCAGTAGATCAATAGCCAAACACTTGGTCCCTCCCATTTGGAAAATCTCATACATCATTTCCCTACATAAAGGTGGCCCATCAACTGATCTTAATAACTATCGTCCTATTGCAATTTTGTCACCACTATCAAAAATTCTAGAAAGAGTAATTTATAAACAGGTCGCAGAATACTTACTCAATAACAAAGTACTAATACCCAACATGGGTTCAGACAATTCCATAGCACAACAACCGCACTAATGGTATTTACTAATATAGTCAACCATCACAGGAGCAACAATAACTATGTTTCATCTATCTTCCTAGATCTGTCAAAGGCCTTTGATTTGTCTCCCATGGTAACTTACTAAATACCCTCTCATATCTACATTGCTGTTACTCCACCTGAGCTTGGTTTAAAGATTACCTTACAGGGCATGAACAAGCAGTCTCATGGCAGCAGACCTTACCTTCCCTATTACTGGTTGTCCTTGGAGTACCTCAAGGCTCTATCTTAGGCCCACTACTATTCACTATATTACTAATAACCTCCATCTTGCAATGACACATGCTTCACTCATCCAATATGCAGCTCTGCTCCCTCCTTACCTGATCTTGAGACTCTAACTCAAAAAGCCTTTCATGAAGTTGAGTCCTGGCTCACAAATGCCCATCTAATCTTAAACCCTAAAAAAAACAAACTACTGATCTTCTCACCAAACAAAACTCCTCTCCCCTCTAACACCTTCTATATAACCTCACATAACAATACCATCATAACTCCCTCATGCCACACTAAACTATTGGGAGTTGAAATAGACCATAAACTTAAATCTGACATTCACATTTCCCAGACAGTTAAAAAAGTACACAAAAAACTCGGTACCCAATACAGGAACAAGCACTACTTCACCAAAAATACCAAAATAGCCATTGCCCAAACCCACTTACTTTCAACCTTGATATATGCAGCTCCAGTTCTCACTAATCTTAAGAAATCTGAAATACATAAGCTTGAAACGTGTTATAATAAAATAGCTAAATATGCCACAAACCTACCAGCTAGATCACACCACTGCCTAGCACTCAAGCTACTCAGCTGGTTAGAACTCCCCCAACTCCTACACCATACACAACTCACAATAGCCCATAAAATCCCCTCTGATCCTGAAAATATACATGCCCTTCAAACACTTCTTCAACCCTATGGTACTAGCAGGTCTCTCCGATCCACTAAAATAAAACCTCATAAATATCTGTACATTCAAAAATCAAACTGGATATGCACTCTTTGCAAACTACATAGGTAATATCTGGAACAGCCTGCCAGCAAACCTTACCTCCTTAACATCCCTAACTCTATTTAAAACTAACCTAAAAAAATACCTCCTTAGCAAGTGGCTTTGCCCTTGCTCTACTTCCGACTAACTACCTACCCTATTTCCACTCTCACCTCTTTAGCTCCATCTTGCATATAGAATGTTACATTATCTACAGCTGACTGACTAAAGCAACAGATAACCTGTTTGTCTCATAATCTAACAAATAGTGAACTGGCACTCAGCTGTGTAACAGGTGGACCATTTACCAATATGGTTATTGTAGCCTTTTGACCTGTGTGAATGAAACTGTTTAATTTCTTTTATAAATAAGTCAAGATTTGAGTTTGGATTTACTGTATTACTTATATATGTTATTACTTTTTTCTTTTTTACTTGTATAAGTTTTATATCTTGAGCTATTATATTTTATGTTAGGTTTAGATTAAGTTTTATATGTTTGGAGCTATTTATATGCTTGGAGCTATTACTATTTTGCACTTGTAGATGTTTTATATGTTTGGAGCTTTTCTCCTCGGGTATCTGCTGAAAAAGGGCGTTTTGCCCAGTTGGACTAACCCAGTTAACAAATGCCAAATAAAAATAAAAAAATAAATATGTGATTTTTCTGGACAGCTTTTTTATCCGTAAGCTGAACGAATGGTGCCTTACCTTTGTATTCCCCCGTTTTAGTTCTCTTTACCTCTGCTTATTAGGAAGGGCTATACTGCCTTATTGACTGCTCTACTCAGAAGGGTAGGGGGTACATCAGGTTTACCTGAGGATAATCATCCCCTGACACATACGAGTAGATAGGAACATCTTTGAGCTCATCCATTCTTTTCCTTTTACCTGTTGCAGAAATTCTTCATTTTGGATTCTACAAAGCTATGGCCTGCCTTCTAAAAATGGATACAATGTAATCTACTCCTCAGCGTTACAAGAGGTGAACAGATTGAGCATTTCACCTCCACTGCGATCAGATACATTTGATTGTTGGTGCCTTTATTGTCACCTTACAGCACATGGTTATTCTGGAAACTGTACACAATGCTAAAGGTCTCCACAGTAACACCATTGCTTCCAACTCTTTACATTTGCTTTTCATTGTGTGTGTGTGAGTATGTGTTGGTTTGCGCATCCTGGCTTGCTTGAATCTGAAAGAAATATCAGTCATGTTTGATAAATAAAGTTACTTCTAACCAGTGAGCTATTTCTAAAAGGCTGACTATATTGGATGTAGTACTGACAAAGTGCAGCCATGGTGTATTTGAATTTATGTAATATTAGTTTGCGGGTACATTTGCTGTGTTATTATTTGATTTTCTTTGCATGTAAAGTAAATCTGCTTTTTTTTTTCATTGTCATTTAAAATACTGATACTCGTTCAGCTTGGGGAAGAAGGGCACAGTTTTGGAGGCCTAGTTTGATTGACTGATGGTTTGTGACAGAACATTTTATAACTCCAGAAAAAAAAAATGGGAATCAAAATAATTTACAATTTTTGTGTAGTCATGTCTCATATATGCCTCATAGATTTTAATAAAGAGTTTTGTTTAAATATCTTTACAGCTTGGGAAAAAAGACAATGGTTAAAGCATAGTCTAAACAGGATTATCATAGGTTCATTGGTATGTACTAGGCTAATGGCTCTGGAGCCTTTACAAGCCTAGACCACAGGATAACCCTGGCATTGTGCCACCCAACCTTAGTTCCTAGTGCCTCTGTCGAGTAGAGCCACTGGAGTGATCCCCGAGGTGAATTTTCTATTTCTCATCCACTCATCAAAATTTCTCTTGAAGAGGGCCAGTGAGGCACCCTGCTTGACATTTATGGGAAGTACATTTCATTGCATGTTTAGTCACTGAGTTATGAACCTGTCCCTCCAGCATGTTCTGTTGATTGTCATAATGAGGTTGAGGTCTCTGGAGCGTGTGGTGTGGAGAGATTGGGATTTCTTTAGATGTAGCATTTCTAACAAAGGTGGGTCAGACATGGCTTTGTAAGTCAAGCAAAAATCGCCTCTAAGTAGGCGATATGAGACAGAGAATAGCTGGAGTTTTTTTAATCTGTCCATATGGGACAAGTGTTTAAGGCCTAGGATCCTCTTTCTGAGGTACTTTTGCAGCCTCTCCAGTTGTTGCAGGTGTGTAGTGAGGCACATGCCAAATGGGGCATTGTACTCGATCATTGGCCTAATGAGGGAAGAGTAGAGGGAGACAATGACCTCTTTCATCCTGGATGCAAAGCCCTTAGTAATGAGATGTGCCACATAGAAGGCCTTTCTGACCAAAGTGACAATGTGGTGGTCAAAAGAGAAGTTGCTGTCAACCTGTGTTCCCAGATCTCTTATAACCTCTTCTGTGTTCAGTGGACTACCATCAATGTGGTAATTCAAGGGAACTGGCTTTTTCCCAAAGGGGATGAAGACACATTTTTTGGCATTGAGCTTAAGGCCATGGTTCTGACACCAGTCGTTGGTCTCATTGAGGCCTTTCTGTATGATGTCAACATCACTTGGGGAGTTAATAATAGCTCCCAACTTGCAATCATTTGCGAACTTTGTCAGCCATGGTCCCTTTGTGTTGGCCTGGACTTCAGAGAAGTAGATACCAAATAAGAGAGGGGCCAGGACCGAACACTCGTGACTTGGAGTCAGCTACTTTCACACTTTGGTTTCTCTCTGTGAGCTGGTTTGCAACCCACCTAGTGATATAGGGGTTGATGCCTAGCTTAGTAAGTTTTTCTATGATTCCTGAGTGGGGAATGGTATCAAAGGCCTTGGCCAGATCAAGGTAGTCTGTATGAACCACCTTACCTTCATCCACAGCTCTGGTGACTGACTCAAAGAAGTCAACCAAGTTGAGCAGGCATGATCTACCCTTCTCAAAACCAAACTGTGTAGGATCCAGAGTTTGGAGATTCCCTATATCCTTGTTTATTAGGCCCATGATGATGATGTGTTCCATAGCTTTGCATATCAGACTCGTCAGGCTAATGGGGCGATAGTTCCCGGGGTCTGCAGTCACTCCTCCTTTGTGGAGAGGGATGACTGTAGCAGTGTGCCATTCGGTAGGGACAAAGCCTGAGGTGAGGCTCTGATTGAACAGGGCACACAGGTGAAGTGCCAGTTCACTCTGTAGTTCATGTACAACACAGCCAGGGATACTGTCAGGTCCCATAGAAGATGTATTCTTGCCCTTGGACAGTGCTGTTTTAACCTGTGTAGCAGTAATACTGGGTGTCTGGCAATCTACTGGGGTTGTGATTGGTCCTTTGGGGGGGGGGATAAAGTTATCAGTGAATCTGTCAGCCTGTATATTTGCAATATCTGTTGGCTCGGTATAGGAGATACCATTGTGCAGTAGTTCAGAGCAAATCTGGGTATTGCGGTGGAGATTCTTTACATAACTATAGAAGGCCTTGTGGTTGTCTTTACTATCTGCTGCAATTCTGTTTTCATAGCTAGCGTTAGAGGATTTGAATAGGGATCTCAACATTTTGTTGAGGTTGATAAGGGAGTTTTTCCACTCTTGGGACTTCACCTTATTCTGCATCAGTTTCCTCCTTCTGTTATAGAGTTTGTTTATGGCAGGGGACCACCAGATTGGCTTCCTTTTTATTGAGGAGAGTGTCTTAGTTTGATTGGGTATGGCGAGATCCATGCATTTATGTACATGTTCTTACAGTGCATTGGTGTATGATTTGGCGGTCATGCAACTATTATCCATTTGCATGTGTGCCGTGAAGTTAGCCACCTCTGTTTTTAGGAGCACAAAGTTAGCTTTGGAGAAGTTTTTTATGGTGGTTAGCTTTGTTGGGGGGCTGGGAGGGATGTGGATTTCTAAAGTGATTATTTTGTGATCGGATCTAACCAGGTAGGAGTTGACTATTGTAAAGCAATGGTCACCCATGTTAGTAATGACCAGGTTTATCACATGGACTAAAACATATTTTTTTTTATTCTTTGAGGGGTATATCTAAACAGAACTAAGAGTCCACAGGAATTTAAACAATGAGCTAATAAAGAAAACCAGATAACCAAACCAACAACAGTTTGCTTGCTCTTTCAGGCTTTAGTGAGAGCAACATTGTGAAAGATTCTAAAAGGTAAGTTTTTAACTGTGGGAGTGTTTATCACTTTTAACTTCATTTTAGCCCACTGTCCCTTTTATCTGTTTAATTATTATCATTTTACAAAATAATAATTTTACAGCTGACCCCACTTTCCATTACTGCGGCCCATTTCAAAGAGCATAGAAGAGCACTGTGGCAAGGCTGAAGGCAGATACCAGACAATGAGGCTAAAATGAAGAGATCACAATGCACTGTGCCATTTCAGTGTTTTGACAGGATTAGTGTTCCAGATTTACAATTATGAATAACTTTATGTATTAAGTAGGAAATGCACACAATTCTACTAGTTAAAGACCGACTTTATAGAAAATGTGTATTTTAACTTCCTTTCGGCTTTTCCCAGTTAGGGGTCGCCACAGCGGAAGTCCGGTCCGCTAATAATTGGCAGTGTATATTTATGGTGTCGAGTTGTCAGCCCGATACCCAACCTTCAAAGAAGGCACACCCATTCACACACGCACCTACCTGCATGTCTTTAAACGTCACTCGACTGTGGGGAGGACATGCAGGCATGAATGTGTATTTTAACAAGCTCAGCAAAAATACATTCTTCCTTCAAGCATAAATGAAAGCTGCAAAGGCATATGAGATGACTTCTGTACTGGAGAATTTATAAAGCTGAAGTAAAGGGTTATGTATTGTTGATTTTTGACAAAGCTCTATATATTTTAGACATTTAAATAAATGTCTCTTAATGACATAAAATGAATACTAAGTCAAACAGGTCCCTTTAAAAGTATAATAAATGAAAAAGAGAAGAGCTCTTGCAGGATATTACAGAAAATCATTTGGATGCTACAGAAACTCATCTGTATGTTAGCTCTTGTGACATGCAGCTGCATCACAGGTTGTTGGTTTCATGACACAAAACTGTCCTTTATTGTGCCTGTCTGATAGCATTAGTAAAGGACAGGGTTCATAAGGTTCAAAAGTTATTACTAGGCTTTGATTGGATAGATAATTTGTAGTCTGGCCAACACAAATTTGTATCTCCCCTCACTTAACTCATTCATTCAAATGGAGCTCAGGAAGTTTCAACTTCCAATGGGTGGAGCTTAAGCCTTTTGACAGAATTAACTTATGTACTCACACTTCAAACAAATGTTCATATCTCTGGAGACATAAGGGGAAAGAAGTATAAATGGCAAACTCTTCAGCAGAAACTATTTTACAGTAGTAGTATTCTTTAGTTTCTAGGTCTTAAACCAAATTTTATAAGTCACAGTAAAAATAATTATGTTTATAATATTTTCTAAATAACTTAATATCTCAGCAACCACTCAAGTTATACATAATGTCAGCAGCATTTTATTCAACTAGCTGAGTGCTTTCATATGAGGCTAAGGAGTTCTTTCTGTGTTACTTGGTTGTTGAGATATTTAGAAAAATGTGAAAATTATATCTATATAAATTAATATAATTAAAGCAACAGTTAAATCTCTTTACCTGTACTAGACAGAAGTCAGATATTAATGCAGTTGAATTTGCCATTATGTAAGCTTTAAGATGAAATATTTTAAAACTTTGTACATAGCATGGTTTTGGAATTGTTGATGCAAATAAGAATAAGCAATATTTGAAGCCTAGAGAAGTCAGTAGGAGGTAACTGCAGATGCACCTGGAGGCGTCACTCGGATGTAATGAGTTAATGCAGTTGTAGTAAGATGTAATTAATTCACAGTATTATGACTTGACTGACTTTTGAGGTTAACAAGGATAAAATTTTGTGCATCAGACTCAAACTAAAGTTGTTTATTCACAAGTATTTGCTCTCATTCCAGAAATGATGACTACTGTCAATCAGTGTATTAGTTTTATGGTGAACCATTTTTGTCATACCTCTTTTACCATTAAACACACACACACACACACACACACACACACACACACACACACACACACACACACACACACACACACACACACACACACACACTATGGGTGTTTTAGAATATAATCCTAGCCTTCTAATCTTTCAAGTCTTTATTTGTTAGTGTATGGGAGGTGTTTTGCCTGTGAAATGCATGGACTGCCAGGGATAATTGCGGTCACAAAGTGACTACTTGCAGAGTAAATATACTGTATAGCATTACTTGTACTTCCTTATGGAAAATAATGTTCTTTTGGCAGTCATATGCAGAGTTGATCACTTAAGACCACATGTTTCATATGTCACAAAAGAAAATATAAAAGTGCAGTGCGCAATATTTATTAACTGGGAAAGTCCAAATTGGAACAAAGCCAATTTTTAGTAGAGGGCAAGGGAGAAACACTCCAGACACATGTCTTTGCAACATGGGAGGAAACCCACACAAGTGCAGGGAGGACATACATACTCCACACAGAAGACACCCCAGCTGAGAATCAAACTGGAGAGCTTTTTGCTGTGAGGCAACAACGCTATCACTGTACCACTCTGCCATTTAGTATATTTATTTATTTATTTATTTTATTTTATTTATTTAAATTTGTTGACCGGGAGTGTCCGACTGGACATGGGTCCATTTTCAGCGGAGGCCCAGGGAGAAAAGCTCCACAGTAAAATAAACAGACAGTAGTTACATTGGGTTACATAGCGATTAACAATTTAACATAGAAATTACTTACAACTATATTCCAAGTAATTAAGTGTTGGATTCCTGCACATAGTACTAAGCTGCATAAGGTGCATTTGTATAAAAAAGATGCACTTTTATGCAGTGCTTTTATGAATTATTATGCTTTTAATAATGGTGATGTCTACAAAATGTGAACTGCAACCCATGAATAAAGATTTTGTGTGGGATTCAGATGTGAATGATAAGCCCCACCATCAGCAGCCAACAACTACTGGTGATTTTCCATGGTCAGAAGAATCACCATGGTAATACTAATTAGCCATTTACTCTTCCCAGAAATGCCTGCAATAGTTGACTTATGCTGCATAAATGTTGCAGTCACCTATTCTAGTCAGTGGGAGAGACTGTGATGCAGGTAGGTTTACAGAAGTTAAATGGAGAGGCAGAGATGATGGATGTGTACGTGTGTTTATATATGTAGCAGTGTGCGCATGTCTGCAGGTGTATGAATCAATTACAATGTGCCTGTGTGTGTGTGTGTGTGTGTGTGTGTGTGTGTGTGTGTGTGTGTGTGTGTGTGTGTGTGTGTGTGTGCACGC
Organism: Protopterus annectens; assembly: GCF_019279795.1. NCBI lineage: Eukaryota > Metazoa > Chordata > Ceratodontiformes > Protopteridae > Protopterus > Protopterus annectens. Next base: position 269,829,658 of record NC_056741.1, on the reverse strand, counting down.
GCCCCTGCTGGTTAATGGAAGTGCCTTTGATGCCATTCAAGTATGGAGTCTATGCATGGTGTTTAATGGATTTCTGCTTGTCTGTGAGTGTTTATACAGTAAGTGTGCATACATGTCTGAATGTGTGTACGTGAGTGTATGGGAGGTGTCTTTACCCACACAATGCATGGGCTGCCAGAGATAATTATTGTAACAAAGTAACTTTTGCACCAGTGATAATAAGGAGCAATTTAATAAGGTCTTCCTCATTGCAGCTAAAGGTCTTTATATCATATTTCCCACAATTGCGTAATTTGACTTACCTGTGGTCAAAACTTTACATGACCATTAGGACATCTTTCTAAATTTTTGAGTCTATATTTTACATACTAGAAGCATTTATACAATATTTACAAAAGGATGAATAGTAGTTGTATTGTAGTCATCTGCACCTCAATATATGGTGACAGAAAGACCGCACTGACCCACTGGGTATTGTAGACGCCATTATGAAGAAAAGTCACCTTTCCCTCCTTACCTACGATTGTTTACCTTCTTTTTGAATGACAGTCTACTAATTATTCCCATCCATGAGTTTGACTACTTGGATTTGTTCATTTTCTAAGTCAGGCACTGCACACATTATCAATAGTGAATTAGTCATAAATTTGTAAATATTGAGTTACTAACACTGAGTGAGACTTAGTTAGGAAATAAAAGTGACCTCTGGAAGCATCTGTGTAACATATTAACTGTCTGTGTAATCTGAATTATGTAATCTAGAATAAAAGCTATGACTCATATAGTTTATTGCTTTAGAGTAGACATTCACTGTTTGGGGTTATCTTGTGAAATGAATAGATGCACAACTGCAACACTTTGCAGTGTGGAAAGGTGTCAGCCTTAAGGACTATGAGTTGCATTTGTCTTAGTATTATATTCTTGTCCAGTGCAAAGTGTATAAACTACCTGGAACTTTCACTTTGTTTTTGGGGTACTAACCAAAGAGCTAAAGATATCAGAATAAGTGACTACAAATTCTAGTTTCAGTAAGCAATGTCTTTCAGCTTTTCCTCGTTAGGGGTCTCCACAGTGGATCACCAGTCCACAGATTGATTGGCAGTGAAGTTTTTATGGTGTTGAGCTGCCAGCCTGATGTGCAACCTTCACAGAAGGGACAAGCACAAATGCACCTACCTGCATGCCTTTAAAACTCACTCGACTGCAGGGAGAACATGCAGACTCTGCACAGAAGGCACTCCAGCCAAGAATCAAATCGGAGAACCTCTTGCTGTGAGCAACAATGCTAACTACTGCACCACGGTAGCCAATATAAATTATAGTTACTGTATGAGGCACATATTCACTCACCGAATCACTCTGGGACTGCTTCGATACTGATCTTTTAATGTTGATAGGAAAAGACTGGATTATTCATTGTATAGCTTATGGCTGCTGGTACTGTGGTTTAGGTGGCAAGGCCTGCTTAATTTATTGCATTACATTTTCAGAGATTCACTGTTTCGTGCATCAGTTTCTCTAGAATCTGTTATGATATGGCTGTGTTGCTGTACACAGATTGTTATATGCTTGTATGAGCTCTTCTCACTGCACTTGTCCAATCCAAAAGGCAGACAACTGCTGCATCACGCCATTTACACAACTCTATGTTGAAAAGCCTCTGCCTTGTTCTTAAAAGAATCTTGACAAATATTTAATTAAATAAGGATTTAAGATTGTATTTTAATATGTTGTTCAATAGAATTTTAGAGTACAACACAAAAAGTAAAAATAAATTATTTCAGGAAAAATAAAAACTACAGCAAGTACAGTACATATTCATTTCTGACTGGGGGCATTACTTTTCAAAATGGTGAATGACAATAAAAATGCTTTTTGACTGGCAGAGACTGTAAATTGATTTACGTATTGTAATGTTGTGAATGTCTGAAGACTTATTTTGCTATTATTTTGAGAAAAAAAATATGAATAAGAACATCCAAATATTAGGATTTAAAATCTTTTTGTTGTATTATAAGCAAATTACATATTTTTATTTTTATTTATTAACTGGGTAAGTGAAACAGTTGCTTGCCCAGCACTTGTCTGGTTCACAAATAGATGAACATTCAACCAAATCAGTTAAACTTGAGCCAGTAAAGCTGCTTAAAATGGATTTTTGAAGAGACAAACCTCCTGTTTTCTCATGAGTGGAGGTTCCATACCTTCTTACTTAAACATATTAACTCCATGTTTGAAGAAAAAAAAAACAGAGAATAGATAAAAATCTCATGCACAATGCATCACTGCTGGTGTGCAGATCCATACTGTACCATAAGTGATTTTTATCTGAAATAGCAAATGATAATTTGTAGCAATATTAAAATCTGCAGGATACAAAGTATCAAATTACAAGCAGATCATCAGAAAATGTAAATCAATGAGTTCTGAAATCAGTTTATACTCAACCAAGTGTAGGGTACATAAATAAGTAAAGGAGCCCTTTTCAGCCTTGACACAAGACACATGCATTCGAGGTAAACATTTGTTTACAACAGAGAGTTGGAAAGAAATTATACTATAAGGGATGGGGGAACTTACGCTTTTGGACTGATGAATACATGGAGCTACATATTAATAACTAGAGATGTAACAGAAGAACAAACTTGCAGAAAAAACAATGTATTATTTCAAGGTGAGTAAACAAAATGATGGTAAAAGAAATTCTATTAGAATAAATGAAAATGAAATTAAATGGGGAAATAAATGCAGACAAAGCAAGTTTACATAAAATAAGAGGAAATAATAGAAAAGTAGATGAAAAATGAAAATACTTTTTGTTATATATTCTTAGGAAAATTAGTGAACTGACAGTAAAAGTTGCAAGATGTAGGAAGAATAAGAACAGGAAGGCAGACAGAAGAGGTTTATGGGACAGAAAAGCATATGGGGAGTGAGTGACAGCATGGCTACATGGTGGGGGCGGGGCAAGAGTAAGGGAGAAATGTTTGCCCAAAGGAGGTTTGTGAACTTCTTCTATCTACCCCCAGAAATGGACTGAGTTTTTGTTAAGTTTGTCAGCATCTTTTCATGCCTCAGACACACACAGGATCCAAGCTGTGTTATTATTCTCAGATTATTCCCAATTTTTGAATCACTTTAATTTCATTTGAAAAGCCTGATCTCCTTATCCTGTTGTTAAAGAGATAAGCTTTTGCAAGTCAGTAATCAGAATGTGAGGGTGAAGGAAGTCTTCTGAAGAATTCTTCTTTAATTTTTAATTTGTCAAGTGAATTGCATATTTGAATAGTGTTTGTTGGTACCTCTAGCAGATATAATTCTAGCAGAAGCATGTGCTACTTTGTGGATGAGTGCTGAGTTATGTCACCCAAACAAAATTTTCAGACCGAGTGAAATATTTTTGAATGCTGTAGCTATGTGTTACAGTCTGGGAACAAGGCTGAATTGTGATTTCACGTACTGCTTGCCTTTGTATTTGACAATCTAAGATATTCAATTAAAATTTAGGGATGAAATTATTAAAGACTTTAGTTAGCATCTTAGGATCATCATCATCATCATCATCAGCCCCCTTTTTCCCATTTTCTACATGGGGTCAGGGTATCGTGTTAACTGTCGCCATCTCTCTCAATACAGTACCAACCTCCTGCCTTCTTCAACACTCATGCCTGACTGTCACAGATCTTCTGTCACACAATCCATCCACCTCTTTGCTGGATGTCCTCACTTCCTCTTACCTTCTTCATGTTTCTCCCAAATCTTCCTCACCAGATTGTCTTCTGTTTTTCTACATGTGCCCAAACCACTGTAATCTGTTTTCTTTGATCTTTTCTGTAATTGGAGCTACTTTGGCTTTTGCTCTTATGCCCTCATTTCTTCATCTGTCCCACAGGGTGCATCCTACCACCCTTCTCAGGCACTTCATTTCCATGACCTCTAGCTTCTTCAATTGTTCTGTCTTTACTGCCCAGGTTTCTGTACCATACAGTAGTACTGGTCGCACCATTGTCTTGTACATCTTACCTTTCAGCTTCTTTGGCATTCTTCTGTCATAGACTACACCTGACACTCTATGTCAGTTGGCTACAGCCCCCCTGATTCTAGCTTTGACCTCTTCATTCAGACTTCCCTTCTCCTCAACCAACCCACCTAAATACTTAAAGCTGTTTACCTGTTCCACTATCTTCTCTTCTATATCTATTCTCAGCTTCTTCTGATTTCCCCAATTTTCTGCCATTGCCACTGTCTTATCTGTGCTTAGTTTCATCCCACATGCCTTAAATTTTACATTCCATTGCCCTATCCTTTGCTGAAGTTCTTGTTCATCATGTGCCTGTAATGACACATTGTCTGCATACAGCAACTTAGTTGATCTGTCCCCTCTGACGTTTTTGCTAATGTAGTCCATCACCAGTATGAACAGTAGTGGGCTCACAGCTTAACCCTGGTGTACACCCACTCCCACTTGGAACCCCTCTGTGAGGCCAAACACTGTTTGTACCTGAATCATTGGATCCTTGTACATAGCCTGCACTAATTCTACCAATGTTTCTGGGACTTCAAACTAAAATAGGACTGCCCAAATCCACTTTCTTGGGACTTTGCCATATGCTTTCTCCAAGGTTAGGAATGGCCAGTTGGACTCTCTCCTCATCTCTAGCTTCTTCTCAAGTATCTGTCTCACTGCAAACATCAGGTCAATTGTGCTGCATCCTGATCTGAATCTGAACTGCTCATCTCCCACCTTACATTTTACTACTCTGCATATCTGTTTATCAGTCACCGTCTCCAGAACTTTCATGCAATCTGATAGGAGTTTGATGCTTCTGTACTGCCCACAGTTGTGGATCTCCTTTGTTCTTGTACACTGGCACAAATATGTTTATTCTCCAATCATCTGGGATATGCCTTTCTCTCTACACTGTTATGAGTACCCTCAGGAGCCATTTCTCCCCTATCTCACCCAGCATCTTTATCCTATCTGCCCTGACCTCATCTGCACCTGCTGCTTTCCCTGACTTCATCTTCCTTAGTGCTGTTCTCACTTCTTCTAGGGTGGGCTCCTCCTCTTCTCTCATTGCAGGCTGTTTCTGGGGCAGTACAGCTTCTGTCAGGTTTTCTTAATTCAGAAGCTGCTGGAAATATTCCTTCCATCTGCCTTTGATGTCCTGTGGACTGGTGAGCAAGTGACTGCTGACATCCCTTATAAAGGGTGTTTGACTATCTTCTTTATCTTTCTGTTTTTGCCTTGCAACCTGACATAGTTTCTTTGTGCCACTTACTGAGTCACTTTCCAGAAGTTCTTAGAGTGTCTCCGATGCCCTATTCTTTGCTATTGCAACTTCTTTCTTAGATTTTTTGTTAGTCAACCAGTAGTCCTTCCTAGTATGGTTGGTCTTTTCTATCCCCCACTTTTTCCTGCACTCCTTCTTTCTTTTGATGACTTCCTAGACTTCTGCATTCCACCACCAGCTTTCCTTTCAATACCTGGCTCAACCACATATCTTTTCTGTAGTATTAACACATGCTGTTTTTAGGCATTGGCATTCTTGTTTGACTCCACCTATTTCCTCCTTTTCTTGGGGAGCTAGATCCTCTTCTTCTTGGGGTGCTATTCATTAGCAAAGGATATGCTCATAAAATGAAGGCTTCAGTAGAGTGTTAAACAGTTCACATAAGAGGTGAAAGGGTATGGTGACATGAGGTTACCATATCAGTCTTGCTTCATTAACCTATATGTAGCATATAATCATAGCCAGTGTTAGGCACCCATGAAACCCGCGGCCACGGGGAGCCCCTGATTACTAACCCACAAATGAAGGCCCCTATTCAGCAGCCGTGGGTTGCTCTGACCGGCGTTGTTCTTCTTCGTCTCAGCTCCTTGTGGACGTCCGCTCACATAGTCCAGCACGGTATGTTTGATGCTTTGTTCAGAAAATGTATGTTGATGTATAACCTTTAAGATTATTAACTTTTGCAAGGAATTAGGGTAATATTACAAATTGTCCCCTGTGACGTCTGTCTTTCTACATGATTCCTAAGCAAAGAAGTTGACAGGAATATGTATGATGCCAGTAATGCTTTTAATAATTGTATTCAACACTGCTTTTATTATATATGTTTAATATGTTTTACATGCACCTTACCTAACTGGCATAAATGTATATATGGATTTGTAGCCTTCGTTAATTAAATGTTTGCAAGGAATAATCACATCTGTTTGCTGATTAACTAGAGGTGTGGTGTTATTAAATAGAAATATTTATTTTTTTAGAGTTCCTCCAGAGTTCTAAATAGTTACTATGAATAGTAAATAGAAATAAATAATTAGCTTCTGAGAATGAACTGAAGTGCATATATAAATATTTCTTAAAACCATGTGTATTTAACATGCATTCATGGATGGGAAATTGCTAATTAAATGTTTAACTGATTACATTATTATGCATTGTAGTTTTATTGTTGAATTTGAAGTTCAATGCCCTTTGAAGGCTCAGTGCTGGTGTTACTGGTGTTTACAATGAAAGCTTTGATACATCAGTGCTTCATGTATGCTGACACACTAACATCTATTCTAAGTTTGCATTTTCTTTTAAGTCTGTCTCATTAAAGCTATTTGAAGAAGTTATATTGTTTGTTCTCCTACAGCAGAATACCAGATATGATGATCTTACTTCATCATAGCATATTTTTGGAAAGGGTACAGCACCATCCCTACCATAGTTTGTCTAAAAGCTGACAGCCTCAGTGGTATAATTTGAGAAACAAGACTAACTTTTATTGATATAACAAATGCATTTATCTCAGGATCTCATAAACTGCTGATATTCAAAGGATACCTTTTCCTGAAATCTTGTAAAATTGTTGTATATTAAAATGTGACTGACAAGAATCTGCTTCACACAAATATACTACAGTTGAGACCTGTCCTGTCAGCATGGACAGTGTTCAGAAAACATCTTTAACCATAGGCAATTTGCATCTTTCTGATAGCTTCACAGCAGTAAGTTATATAAATAAATAGATGTACCAGATGTCATTGAAACTTGTTCACCTCATGGGATCTGAGAATGTTCTGGATGACACTTTAAGCAAATTGGGACCACAGGTTCACAAGAGTGATGACAATTTCTTACACTAGGGAATTCATCTTTTCATTCCAAATATCTGCAAATGCAGAAAAGTATACTTCTTCCCCTTACTCTAGTACAAGATATTTTGCTCTTTATGTGCACTAGACCTGCATTGTGTTGTTTTTCACTTATTCAGAAAAGTGTCCAGGAAATTTTACATGATGCTACTACTTAAGTCCCCTATGACCTAAACAGTTATAATAGACTGACTTCTTGCTTCTGGCATGTGGTGGCTTAATGGTTAAGGTCTTTTCCTTATAAACACAAGGTGCAGGGTTTGAGTCTCACAAGGAATAATTGGCTAGGCTTAAAATGGCTCACAAAGGCAGTTAGCTTAGTACTAACCTATGTAACCTACCTCCCTGATTCTGATGATCAGAGGGAGTACCTATTATCCCCGTCAAAAAAAAAAAAGTTTGTTGTATCCAAATGAAGTCTCTTCTTTTGCATTTATAGCTGAGGCATCTTCACTGTTTTTACCAAGTCATGTAACCTTTCAGAGGCAACCATTAAAGTCTTAGCAGCAGTAAGAAAACAGTTGTGAATGGAAACATCTATCTAGAATTTCTAGGAAGGCATGCAACCTTCTTGGAAGGAGAGGGAGTTTCTAATTGCTACTGCTTTAAGTTCACCAGTTACTAGGAACAAGATGTATTAAATTTAAAGACTAGAAGTGCCCTTGATGTTGAGCTTGATTCAAGTGATTTTACATTATTGGTATGTACAGGCAATGGGGTTTCAAAGGATTAACCTTAAATTTCTTTGAGAACTGAGTAGAGAAGTGTTAACACTTTTGTATATTTAAAAAATCATCAGAGAACGTAGGACTTCTGGAAATGGGGATGTGATACCCCTTCACAAGGGAGAAAGTAAAAATGATCAATCATTGCATCACAGGGAAGAATGAGCCTTAATGTATGCAGAAGCTAGTGTGGCATATTATGCTTAGTAAAATGGATTCACAATTTGAATGTCAGGCCAGACAAATGTAACAGAATTCTGAATACATGCTTGGTTAAAATGACAAAAAAAAAAGATCCACAAATAATTAAATAATATGAGGCAAATATCAAGTAGCCCTAACATCAGTTTCAATTAATAAATTTAAGGAATTCGGACTTGCCAGTAAAACACCTATAAAATGGGTGGGTTTGAATTTGCTACCTTGATCCCAATGCTAACTGCTGGAAGCATGGCCCTCAGTATATTATCCCATCCTGAACTGGATAGGCGTTTGTCTTTTGATAACAGAATCACATTATTTACATTTGGGGACATGCATACATGTATTCATTCTTTGATTCACCTTCCTGATTGTATTTTTGGGCTTTGTCTGGAATTGTTAAGCTGTGAGGTTAGAAGAGAGGTAGGGGCTGTGAGAATGTTGCACAATGTTTAGATGTTTGACCTGTATTTATGGTCTGTTAGTCATCATAAATGTGAATTCACACAATGCATGCTACTGGAAAAAATTGTTATTCTACCATCCTACCATCTTTATTAGTTCAGAACCACAATGTTTTAAACCCCCTAATGTTACGTCCTTGTATGTTTTTTTTTTTCCTCCTCTAGAATTGTGCTGAGACTTTTGGGGGGACTATGAGAGTTCTGCAGAATGTACTGATTATTGTAATGAATGCTAATGCAATCCCTGTTGTTCTAATATCTTTTATCATAGCAATGTTTGTAACTATTCTTGATGTTACACCTTTGTTCTGCAGTTATTTTCAGCTTTGGAATTATGCTGAGAGGTTAGGAGGTTGGTAGAGGCTGTGAGAATGTTGCACAATGTCCAGATGTTTGTTAGTTTTGGTCTGTTCTTCAAAATGTGGGGTCACACAATGCATGCTAATGCAAAATCTTATTCTAGCATCATTATTAGTTCATAAGCCCAGTATTTTAAATTCTTAATGTTCAGTCTTACTGTAGTGCTGTCCATCATATGTGGGTGTCTATGTCCTGTCTGCGAGTCTGTGTAACTGTCTGCCTCGTGTCTCTGTCCTGTGTGAGGGAGTCTGTGTGGGTGTCTTTGTGTACCTCTGTGGGACTGGCTACCTTGGTGCTGTACAGAGACTTGCCATAATGTAACAACATTACTACTAAATGCCAGTCAGTGTGTGTGTATTTGTGAGTGGCTACTTTGCTGTGGTACACGGGCTTGTCGTAATATAACATTAGTATTACATGCCAGTCAGTGTGTGAACCTCTGTGTGTGGCTACCTTGCTGTGGTACAGCGGCTTGTCATAATTTATTGGTACTAAATTTTATTTATTTAACATTTGTTGACCGGGAAAGTCTGACTAGGACATAGTCTATATTTAGCAGAGGCCCAGGGAGAAATGCTGCAGAAGCATGTCTTTGGAATGTGGGAGGAAACCGCATGAATGCAGGGAGGGCATGCAGACTCCACACAGAAGGCACCCCAGCTGAGAATAGAACCAGAGAACCTCTTGCTGGGAGGGGGGGTGACAAAGTTAAGTGCTGCACCACTGCGCAGTCCCAGTCAGTGTGTGTGTACCATTGTGAGTGGGTACCTTACTGTGGTACAGGGGCTTGTCATAATGTAACATTGGTACTAAATGCCAGCCAGTGTGTACCTTCACATTTCAAGTCTTTTTAGTGGTCTGAATGTAATAATACTACACAGTGATTGTTAAATTGTGCTGCATTAGCTTGATAGGGATGGAGGCGTGATGGCAATATGGTCACACTTTTTATGTTCTCCTGGGTAGGGCCCCCAACTTGAAACATACTGGGGGCCCCCAAAATACTAGCACCGGCCCTGCATATACTCATGGAATAGACTTGTCAGTACAGGGTTAACTCAGAGTGTAACATGGACACAAGGTGTGAGTTAGCAGGGATGGGTTAGAACTCTTAGACAAAAGAAATAGTTTAAATAGAGTGAGATAGGCGATATCAGTCAGGTAAAACCCTACTGCATTCTTGTCTATTACAAGCTAGAATGCTGGAAGAAACTACACAATGTTGAGCAATTAGTGGACATTGCATCTATAAGAAAGTTACTAAAATCTACTGTTTTCCTGAATACTTCTCTACTAGCTGTTGGAATTGTGTGTTTATGCTTATTCTGGGCTTGTGTACTGCACTAAAACTCCAAGTATAAATTAGTACTTTTGCCTATCAAAGATGCCTAATTAGAAAAGCACAGTAAGGGTTTATTTCTTGCCTTAACAGCCCAATTAAGAACACTTATCATCATGTGATACTGTAGAGCTGCTGATGACATGCTTTGGAAAATGGAAAAGTTCTCAAACAAGATGGCAGACTTGTGTAGAACTGCTTTATTTACTTATCACCACTGCAGAGGCCATGCAAACAACTCGATCATTTTTTTTTTTTTTTTTAATTCTGGGAAGTTTGATGTTTAGAAAAACTAGCCTTATGATTGTTCACATTTTTTTTTTTTATGAAGAAATGACTATGTGTCACTGTCTTTGTAAAAGGGTCAGCTTCTACACCAAATAATGTTGAAGGTTACTCTGTCACTGCTAGGGGAAATATAACTAATATTCCTACAGTTAGACTGACTAAAGCTTGGTTTCACAGTAATCACCAGATTTTGCACACTATACTGATAATGTGGTAGTTTATGCGGATTCCTATTACAAGAACGGAAGTTCACTACTTCAGACTTGTAATAGGAAGCCTCACTTCTGCAAAAGTTCACTTTAACGAAAGTGAACTTTTGCGTAAGTGCACTTCACCGAAAACACTGCAGAACAGTGGAGGACATAAAAAACAAGCTATGTCCTTCACTATGGTGCGATAGTCATGGACCTTAGGGTTAGGGCACGGGTTAGGGTAAGGGGATAGTTAGTAAAGCTATCCCCTTACCCTAACCCATGCCCTAAGCCTAAAGTTCATGACTATCGCACCATAGTAGAGGACATTGCTATGTCCTTCACTGAGCTGCAGTCATCACGGATCTTAAGATTAGGGCACGGGTCATGGTAAGGGGATAGCCCTATGGGCTATCCCCTTACTATGACCAGTGCCCTAACCCTAAGGTCCATGAGTACTGCACAGAAGTTCAGTACAACACCCGTTCATTGTTCTGAACTTCACGTAAGTGCACTTTTGATTAAGTGCACTTTCACTGCAGTGAGCATTCCATACACTATTTCAAATTAGTGAAAATTCGATCTAGTGTATGTAACCCAGTTTATGCTGGTTACCAAACAAGAAGTCACCATTAGAACTAAATATGATGCCTTTTTTTCCAATATTATAACCATTATTCACAAAAATGCACTTACCTGCTTCAGAAAACCTATAGGTCTGCATTTTGTTAAATGTCATCCCATCCTACCAAGCCAAAATAAAAAAATAGTTTGAATTTATGCCTACCTTCCAGTTTTTAATTGATTTCCTTTCTTGTTGCAAATTTCCTGCAATCACTTTTCTCTTAGATGTAGTCCATTCTACTCGACAGGTTTTCTACAAGTCAGTCATGAAATATACTAAATGACAGTGCTAACTTTGTTACCAGCAGCTATGTTTTCTTCATAATTAATCTGCTAAGGTCATGTAGATGTTTGGTCCTTAAATTTATTTATTTTACATTTGTTAACCGGGGGTATCTGACTGAGCTGAAAAGGCCCTTTTTCAGCAGAGGCTCAGGGAGAAAAGCTCCACACAGAAAAATTACAGATACATTTCATAGCTTTCATAAGTTCATAGGTTCATAGGTGTGTACTAGGCTAATGTACCTGGGGCCTTTACAAGCCCAGCCATAGGATTACCCTGGTATCGTGCCACCTGACCTTAGTTCCCAGTGCCTATGTTGAGTAGAGCCATTGGAGTGATCCCCGGGGTGAATTTTCTATTTCTCATCCACTCATCAAGATTTCTCTTGAAGAGGGTCAGCGAGGTGCTCTGCTTGACATGCATGGGAAGTCTATTCCATAGCATGGGCAGTCTCTGGGATATGAGCCTGTCCGTCCAGTACATTCTGTTGATTGTGGTAATGAGGTTGAGGTCTCTGGAGCATGTGGTGCAGAGGGATTGGGATTTCTTTAGATGTAGCATTTCTAAAATAGCTGGGTCAAACATGGCTTTGTAAGTCAAGCAGAGATCGCCTCTAAGTAGGCGATATGAGACAGAGAATAGTTGGAGCTGGGACTCCACTCATTACTAGTTGGCAGTCTGACTTGGAGTCAGCTACTGTCACACTGTGGGTTCTATCTGTGAGCCAGTTTGCAACCCACCTAGTGATATAGGGGTTGATGCCTAGCTTAGTGAGTTTTTATATGATTCCTGAGTGGGGAATGGTATCAAAGGTCTTGGACAGATCAAAGTAGGCTGGATGAACCACCTTGCCTTCATCCACAGCTCTGGTGACTGACTCACAGAAGTCGACCAAGTTGAGCAGGCATGATCTACCCTTCACAAAAACCAAACACTGTGGTATCCAGAGTTGGATATTCCCTATATCCTTGTTTATTAGGTCCATAATGATGTGTTCCATAGCTTTGCATATTAGACTTATCAAGCTAATGGGGCAATAGTTCTCAGGGTCTGTAGTCGCTCCTCCTTTGTGGAGTGGGATGAGTGCAGCAATGTACCATTCGGTAGGGACAAAGCCTGAGGTGAGGCTGTGATTAAACAGGGCACACAGGTGAGGTGCCAGTTCACTCTGTAGTTCATGTAGAACACAGCCAGGGATATTGTCAGTTCCCATAGAAGCTGTACTATTGGACTTGGACAGTGTTGTTTTGACCTCTGCAGCAGTAATACTGGATGCCTGGCAATCTACTGGTATTGTGATTGGTCCTTTGGGGGGGAGGGGAAAGTTGGCACTGAATCTGTCCACCAGTATATTGGCAATATCTGTTGGCTTGGTATAGGAGAGAGTATTGTGCAGTAGCTAAGAGCAAATCTGGGTATTGCCATGGAGATTCTTTACATAACTTTAGAAGGCCTTTTGGATGTCTTTACTATCTGCTGCAATTCTGTTTTCATAGCTAGCTTTAGAGGATTTGATGAGGGATCTCAACTTTTTGTTGAGGCTGATAAGGGAGTTTTTCCATTCTTGGGACTTCACCTTATTCCGCATCAGTTTCCTCCTTCTGTTGTAGTGTTTGTTTATGGCAGAGGACCACCAGATTGACTTCCTATTTTTGGAGGAGAGTGTCTTGGTTCTACTGGGTATGGCGAGATCCATGCATTTGTGTACGTGTTCGTACAGTGCATTGGTGCATGATTTGGCAGTCATGCAACTATTCTCCATTTGCACTGGTGCTGTGAAGTTAGCCACCTCTGTTTTAGAAGCCCAAAGTTAACTTATAAGTTTTTCATGGTGGTTACCTTTGTTGGGGGGGGGGTGGATTTCCAAGGTGATTAGTTTGTGGTCGGACCTAACCAGGGAGGAGTTGACTATTGGTGTTGAGCAACGGTTGTCCATGTTAGTAATGACCAGGTCAAGGATGCCACCTCTAGTGGGGGTAAGAATGAGCTGGTCCAGGGCATTGGAATTAATAAATTCCAGGAAACATTGGGTAAGTGTACTGGTACATGAGTAGTTTTCCCAGTTATTGGAGGGGTAGTTGAAGTCGCCCAGTATGAGAGTGTTAGGTTGGACCCTAATATTCTCCAGGGTGCATAGGAACATGGAGTGTGAGTCTTGGGATGTGGTTGGGGACCTATAGTAGGCTACGACCTGAATCATTGTTTTTCTTAATGTTAGCTGCACCTGAATTATCTCTGATGCATTATATTGGGCTACCAGTTGGGAGGTGTGCACATCCTTTATGAATATGGAAACATCCCTGCCTTTGGAGCTTCAGTCCAAGTTCTGGGGCCGAAAGGTGTGGAATGAGTTATAGCCTGGTTGTGCAGGGGTGCTTTCTGCTGCCTCTAACCAAGTCTCTGTTACATCACAAATGTTGATGTTCTCCATTTTAAGGAGTACTTTGAGCGAGTGCATTTTGAGATTTAGACTTCTAGCATTGAGCAGTATGACCCATTTGTTTGCAGCTGTTACAGTGGTAATTTAGCCTTTGGAACACCACCTAAAAAGGCACTATAGGGGTAGCAAGAGCCTTGGTCAGTATCTGGAAGCCCAGGAGTGACAGATGCTGGCCATCTCTGGCAAAGCATTGAGACCTGTCAGTCATGTCATCCCAGGCAGACAGATACTGGATCCCCTTGGAATGACAACAGAAACTTAGCCAATTGTTGAAAGCAATCATTTTCTGCTTGTACTGTGGTATCATTCTGGGTGATGGTAGGATGGTGCTCAGGGCTAAGGTCATACCCACCTGGGCTACATAATCCGAGAGCTCCTCCATGTAGTCCAGGGTGGTACATCTCAGGCCATTCACACCCACATGTACAATGACAGAGTCATATTTGCACCTGTTGCTGAAGGACCTGAGTGTGTCCTTTATGTGGTAGATCTTGGCACCTGACAGGCAGCTTACTGTTACTTTTATCTTATTCAACCTAGTGAGTAGGATATCAGTGTGCCTCACTATTGAGTCACCTATAACTAGTGTTTTGGGTATGCTGTTTTGCCTTAGGGGCTTTGGTTGAGTGGCACACTGTTTAGGAGATATATGTGTCTCGTGATTAGTGTTGTGGTGGTCGAGTTTGTTTCTGCCTTGGAGGTTGTTGGGTAGATTTTTTCTTGAGAACCTCCACAAAGTTGGGTGTGTGGTTTCTGTTTTTATGTGAAGGCAGTGCTGGTGTGTGTTCTGGAGGACTATGTGTTCCATGTGGTGTGGTGCAAGTCTTGAGCTTCTCCTCTTGACCAGCTATTCTGGTGTTGGCTGGAGAGTGCGTGGCTTCCAGTTTGGATATATAAGGGCATATCTCACAAGTCTTGGGGAGTATTGGGAGGTAAGAGGAGAGGGTTGTCAGTGTACATGAGGCAGTTGCTACATTGCCTCAGGATGCCCAAGTTCACCATGTTAATAGGAGAAAGCACAGGGAACTGACCTTTGGACATGCCTGGAGGGGTGGGCATTAATAATAAGTACTGGAGCTGTTTCATTGTAGAACGTTTAGTGCTGGTAGCACTTTTGTGTGCTACAATAATTTCTACAAGAAGTCTGGTAAAATGCTAGACTAATAAGCTAGTAAAAGTGCAGGAGAGGATAGAATTACCAGATCTAAGGTAAAAATTGAAGAGCAGACTTTGGCACTGCTCAGCAGTTCCCTCCTTTCTCAAGAGAAGAAGTCCTTCAAGACATCAACTCACTCAAAAGAAAAGGATTCAGAGCTTTTACATCCTCTTTATTTTAATAACAGTACATCTGTACTACGCTTTTTGAATAGTTTCCTTGTTTTTCACTGCCCCTCGGCTGGGTTAAAATAAAAAACACAAAACTGTAGAGCTTTTTTTGCAACATTAAGAAGTTCCACTAGAGGGCAGTAAAAGCTACACATTTCTTCACTTAATTAAGCATGATCTCCAGATACCAGGAAATCTTATAAGATATACATTCATTTACTTTTTTATTTTAATTGACTTATTTCTCTAGAAATAAAAGTCTCAGAATTTCCTACAATGTGTCCAGTAAAAATACATATTCTGTGGCATGCACAATGAAGACAATCAGGCATTGTTAGAGTGACATATTTCACAAAGGATTTAAAATCCAAGTTTATTTACCTTTCTCTGTACCACTTCCCTTATTTACTAACCTGAGTATCAGAAGAATTTTCTATTTAGCTGGAACTTGAACCGCTGTAGGAAAGGAGATCAATTTATCTTTTTAAACAGTGAGCTAAATATATGCATGCAGCATTTTAGCATGGTTCCAAAATCCAAAAATAGCAGTCCATCAGACCAGGCCTTAGATGCGTTAATACCATGAGAATGCAAGGATAATCAGAAAAATAGGCAGGCAGTTCTCATGAGATAGAGAGGAAAGTCAACAACTGAAGAATTTTGAAAACTTACCTTTCTCTTTGGAATTGCAGAGATCCTAAATAAATGCTTCTTATGCTACAGATCTCATTATTCTAGAGATCAGTATAAATGTACTTACTCAAGGCTAATGCAGAGATTGTATGCTCCATGCACACATGCACGTACAGATAATACAAACTTTGCAAACATGCAGTTTTGTAAGACCAGTCACATTATTGCAATTATGGACCGATAAAACTGCAGTTGCAGCTACTGAGGAGTAAGGTGACAAATGTATACTTACGTTACATTGTCCTGCTGACTTGGTGCATTGAAACACGCACATACTGACATGTATTTATTTATGCATGCATTTATTCAATTTAAATATTCCAGACAATAACTGCTGTCTTCAAATGCAAATAATTTAACCCAGTGCCATTATGCATCACTTTGCAAACACAGCTTATATACATTCACATCCAAAAAACAGCTGATACCATTCTCAGAGTTTACTAGTAGGGAATGGAAGTAGATTACAAGGTTTTTCTTCTGTGTCTCACACACAAACACACACACACACACACACACACACACACACACACACACACACACACACACACACACACACACACACACACACACCACTTTACCACAAATTTTTGTGTGAGGGAGGAAATCAGACTACTCAAGCAGCCACAGGGAGGACATGTAGTTTCCACAAAAAAGTTGCACCATTGAGAACTGAACCAGAGACTCTTAAGGTGAGGGAGCAATGCTACTCACTGTGCTAATCTTACTTTAGAATCAATTGCAGAGGACCTGGTAGTAGCTAGGGTCCACGTCCTCTGACTACTTTCTCTGGTGAATAATAATGGATGTACACTTTCTGTATCTGTTAATTTACAGCTGTTATAAATAAAAAAATAATAACCCCAGTGCCTAAACAATTCCATTTTCAACTCCTTTGCTTGCATACAATGATTTCTAACGTTATTACATCCATCTATCCTCAACCCCTTTTTCCATTTTGCATATGGGGTTAGGGTGTCACTTCTACAGTGACAAACATCCATGGAGGAAGGCTACACAGCAGCTGTGATGACATTTTTTATTTTAATTTGTCAACCAGGTAAATTCATTAGGCACAAGCATCATTTTGGATAAGACCCAGTAGCACTCTTATAATTCTGGTGAATGACATATGACATATCCTGCATATTAGGAAGTCAGTGAATGTCACTACAACTGGCAAAGCCATGTTTAATGAAAAGAATTAAAGCAAGTGGCACATTTGGCTTTCTAAACAAATTACAGAAGGTGTTTTCCTTTTGAACTTATTTTGTTTTTAATCTGTATAATATCTTAAGACTAGATTTGAAAACAGTGATGATGACAATATTAGTAAACAAGTCCAACCCCATAATACCGAAGATGAAATGGAATAGTGGTAAACTTTTGAGAAAGTTTAATGAAATGTCATGTAGTTAACATTGTTTAGAACCTCTAGGATCATTAGAAACTCCTATCGTCTAGTCATATAGCCTTCCTGACAACCAAAATCTAATAAGCACCTGATCTGAGAGTATAATATAGACTGCACATAACAGGGTATATATCTTTAAGTATCATAATATCTAGCTATGCAATGTGTATGGGAAGTGCATGACACATTGAATGTTTAGTTCTAGGATGCATCAGAGTGAAGACAACATGGAGGTCATAATACATCTGCAGCGCCTGTTGTTTCATAATATCTTGATGATCACCTAAATGTTACAAGTTGTCAGACGCAATATATACAGATATATATATATATATATATATATAGATATATATATATATGTGTGTGTGTGTGTGTGTGTGTGTGTGTGTGTGTGTGTGTGAGTGACAGCAAATTGATTGTTTTATAAGTATATTAGTTTAGACGTAAATAAATATAATTCACAGTTAGAAAAATGGTCCAACAAAAATCAACCAGAATTCTTTTGACCCAAGGCATGTCATCAGAAATTTGGAGATCCAGAAATTTTGTTTATTCCTCAATGCAAGCTGAGAAAGGAAATGCCAGAATAGAATGAGTATACTACATTTCTCCACATTTTTGGAAATAATCCTTGAAAGCATTTAATACTTTGTTTTCTTTAAAGATAGAAATGATAAAAAGCAACACTTAGAAACAAGTTCCTGATCCTAGAAAGAAACTATTTATTCACTATTTGTTCTTTGCAAGAGTGAAGTTCCTCCTAAGACTATACATGCTTATGTCATGAAGCTTAAGAATTAAGCCAAATACTGTAAATAGGTTGAAATGCATGATCCCTTAACATAATACTTATTAGTCTGTGGTATAAAAAGGAGAAAACAAGATTTAGCCTGTTAAGCAAAGCAGACTTGACCTAATCTAAAAATGTGGAGGTGTAAAATAAGTGAAATTACAATTACACAGTTAAAAAATACCCAAGAAAGGCAATAATGGAAAATAAAGTAAGAATGTTTTGCAGAAATTATCATAATCAGAAGCCATAAGACAGCCATGAAGTGCAGGTGAAATTCTAGCCTTACTTGCTGAATATCATTATTATGTATAAGGTAATAAAATGCTTTGCCTTAATTAGTTTTGTGAACATTGTAGTTGAAAAAAAATAATTTCATGAAATGTATAAAAAATAAAAGTTTGTTCAAAACATTTTGTGTGAGTTATTTGCTGATACTGTTGAAATGAAAAGGGTTAATACAAAACAATAATTGCAAGCAATAAGACAAGTATGTGTCATGCTGTCTGCATGAAATGCTAAGAATTAATTAGCATCATGTTGAACTTAAATGTTATGTGGGTGCAGAGGATAATACTGTTTGAAAAAAACTTTTGAAGCATTTGGACTAAAAGGCACAAAACAGAATTGTGTTCACATTGTAAACATAGTCTGGACACCGAGTAAATCCACAGGATAAGAAACTTCTGAAATGAACATGAAACAAGAAGTACATGATTCTATTTCATATCATAGCACTTGAACAAATTCTAATATTTTGGGTGATTTATCCTGTGAGAAAGTAAGAACTGTAAAATGTATTTACAGTGGGAAAACAGCGAATGTATTCCTATATACAGTTAGAGTCACAGAGTCACATAAATCTTGAACATTTTACTTTAAAAGCACAGGCATCTTTCATAACAATGCTGATTTATGTATGGGCTTAGTATATTTGCCATTAGAATGTTATATTCAAATAAATGCTAATGAAATGCCACCAAAATGTTGTCTAAGAAAGTAAGAGAGCTAGTCAGGAGTACATTTGGTCCAGATATGAAACAAATAGAAAGCTTGGGTGCCATTAAGAAGCTATTTATATCTAACTGAATAGATAAATAGTTGGCTATTGTTAGAAAGCAAGACAAGATTTGCATTTGTATTGATCCACACAATCAGAACAAAGTAAGTAAAGAAGACCATTGCCCATTGTTTATGCTTGAAGATGTGATCTGAAAAATGTCAAATTATAACATCTTTTCAGAACTAGGTACAAAACTGGATATTCCACCAGATAAAGCTAGAAGAAAAAATAAATTATGTACAATTAATATTTCATTAGGAAGGCATGGGTTTCTTAAACCTTTGTGTGATATTTCTTCAGTACCAGAGATCTTCCAAAGAACTGTTTTATAAGTAATTCATTCAAGACATGGAAGGTGTTGTAAACATAATTGATGATTTATTAATGTAGGGTCAGAGATAAGAAGAACTGGATTGGAGATCAGTTCAGCTGCTAAATGTATTAAGACAGCATACATTCATGTCTATAAACAGCAAGTATAAAATAAGAGTGAACGTGACAGTTGAAATACATAGGTCATTCTGCAACGTCTGAGGGACTGAAGCTTATTATAGGAAAAAATAGTTGTGAAAATATGAGAGCTAGAATACAAGCTTTAATCACAAGGGTTTCTAGGAGTGATGCTTCATCCTGTAAAATTTATACCTATATTTCTGAGAGACTATTCCTATAAGGATGGTTTAGAGGAAGTCATAGTATAAGATTAGAACTATGAACAAAAATGTAGTTTTGCATTAAGAATAGTAAAATAATCTGATGTAAATGAACTATCTTTTTGCAAGCAGCTGCCAGTCAGACTGATATTGAAGATGTGATCTTACAAGAAAATAGACAACTTGCCTATAAGGAAAGAGCATTTATAACACAAAAGAAAGAGATTCTCAGAAAAAGAATCACTGTCATTTAAGGTATGTGTCTATGGGTTGCGTTTTAACTAATATAGTCAATTTGGGCCTCTTTGCAGCTCATGAAAAGAGGTGTTGTTTACAGTGATTTAGGGTGGTATTGTTAGATTCAGAGAAAGCTTGGAAAACTGTATTTTTACATAACATTTACTTAGGAAGAACATTAGGGGATGTTTTACGTAGATGTGTTTGTCTATATGAGTGTCAGTGTATGTGAAAGACAATGTACATTGTGTAATTTCTACTACTCTGAGCTGGCTGAGATGGGGTCATCTTCCTCAGTGTGTAGCAACCTTTTAGCTGATTACATAAATCAGAAGGGAAATTTTGCTCAAAGCCCCCTTCATTACTGGAAAGTATAGAGACACTGACTCAGACAGAAAACTTATATTTTTTAATTATTGTGAAAAATTATCATTTCTTTATTTGAATCTACTTTGGGATATTTTGTTTTTGATATTGGTCAATTTTGGTACTGGTAAGTCACCATTCAGCAACCTGCTTTTAAGCATTCTGACGTGGGTTTATGTGTTAATGTTAACAACAAATATTAAAGCTTTAAAGTACATCTCATTTTTTTTACTTCATTGATTTATTGAATAAAAAGTGTGCATGCTCATGATGCCAGTTTTGGTTTTGACCTTTCCTCTGAGTGAACAGATAAAAATATTAAGTGTAACAATACAGTATTCTAAGATACATTTCTCAGAAACTTAAAGAAAACATCTTATAGTTATATCGAGTAAAAAAACAGAGCAATGCAATTTTCACTGATCTAAAGTTTAATCATTAATAATACTCCAATATTCTTCAAAAAACATTTATCCTTTCCTGCATTTTATATAAGGGTTATTTAGATGCATATTATTGCATAAATAAATCAAATAAATAGTTAAAATAGCACAAATGCAGTAAACCAAATCTCTAGTGTATATGGACTGAACAATGCTCATATACATTTACAGTAATAGAAGCTGACATTCAAGCTTCTATTGTATAACACCATTTTTCACTGCATACAAAATATCAAAATGCATAGATCAACACTGCTTACTTTTTACATCAAGTCTGCAGTCCACTTTAGCTTCACCGTGTGCATTGACTGCTTTGCATGAATACACACCACCATCAAAAGGAGAAGGTTTGCGGATTTCCAATGTGCAGACCCCCTGAGCAGAAAGTGCACGATACTTGGGGTCTTCTCCAATCTCCATCTGATTTTTCATCCAAACAACTTTAGGCTGAAAAAAGAAAATACATCATTTGGAGTATGCCTTTGTGTATATGAAATGATGCAGCAAAATATATTATCTCACTTGACATTCATGACCTTTAACATATTTTAAAGCAATACTTGGAGGAATACTTTAACAACATCTGACATAAATTTGCAGTATAAGGTTTAGGATGTCATACTGGGAAAGAGGCTAACATGAATTAGGAAGTAGTAGATCAGTTAAATAAATTAGGTACAGAAAGAAAAATTATATGTATTTAGTTACTGCAATATTTCCATGGCAAATACATATGAAGAGGTTAAACTGATTCACTACAATTTGTGCCATGCTAAAACATACTAAGCTAAAAAAAAATATGATGGTCATTTACTTTAGAGACATTTTAAAAAAGTATGAAAACATTTTATGCAAGAATTTTGGAAATGCAATAACCTATAAGCATTATCATAAATGCATGCTTTCAGACTCTTAATTTTCAGTAATCCATCCTTCATTCATTCTGTGATTATCAATTTTATCTATTTCACGGTCATGGAGGAGACAGAACCTGTTCTGGTATGTAATAGGTATAATCCAGACAAACTAATACTGGAAAGGATACAAGTCCATCACAGAACTCAGTCATAAACAACAAGCACACTTACGAACAATTTGTATGATCACCAATTTACCTACATCATGTTTTAGTGATGTGAAAGGAAAAGAAAAACAGTCCACCCACAAAGAACTCATATGGGTTTAGATGTGACATGCAGGCTCCACCCAGAAGGCACTCCTGCTGACAAAAGAACTGGAAAACAAAATATCTTAAGGAGTCAAGGTTAGCCACTGTGTCACTTTCACACATTAATTTTCAATAATAAAACATATAATCAACATGATACATATGGATTCAGAGGATGTGACAGTGTGACACCTGGTGATTTTATTTACTGTTTTATTTTTTCATTCTTTTTGTTATGGAAGCTTGGTTGGACAATGCCCTTTTCCAGCAAAGGCTGAGGTGAAGAGTTCCATGTTGCATTTAATTCTACAAACAATCTTTTGAGATCCATGTTAAAGAATAATACGATACTTTATTCTTGCCTTATTCCATGACACTGCAGTGAACAAAATATGTCATGTGAATAAGCAATGGCAGTTCTAATAACGTACTAAAACCACAAACAAAATAGGCTTACATGGTGTCTTCAGTCTCATCAAGTTGCTTATAATGCTCAAACCAGTACAGAAGGCATAAAAAATCAAGGCGTGAGCTTGATAAAATGAGTGCTGACTTTAATAGAAAAATAACAAATCAAAAACAAAAAGGTACTGTACGTGGTTAAGCACATTCATCCCTTAAACCCATAAAAGGGATCTCATCAGAACCATTTAAAAAGACAAAAAAAGCATTTAAATAGTTATCCTAATTGAGCACATGTTCCAGTTTGTCCAGTCCAAGAGTTGTCTCCATAACTATGAAGCTAGGAATATTCACATTATTAAAAGTGTTTAAATAAATAAATAAACAAATAAATAATGCTCATAATATTAAAATAGCTCTTAAAAAAAAAAAATATATATATATATATATATATATATATATATATATATATATATATATATATAAAACTTAAAACAAAATACTCATAAACACACTAATAAATACAATTGTTAAAATATAATGCAAAACAAACTCATAAATCAGTGGCTTTTAATTTTAATACAACCAAAATATAAATATGATCATTTAAACCCAAACCCTGGGATGCATTTAGCTTTGATTGCCAGAATAATTCTCTATACTTTGGCTTCATTTCCCAAGCACCACCCCTGGCATCTTAAAGTATCACTTTCAAAATTCCAAATTGAATCATTGCCCTGTTACATTCAGTAGTGTCTTGTAAAGAGCATTGTTCATATTGTTTTTACAAATAACATAGACTTGTTTGTAAATTATTTTCCTAAATTGCCTTTTTGTTTTACCCATGTAAAAACTTGAATATGTCTTACATAAAGCTATGTAAACTACCTTCTTAGTGACACAATTACCAGGGGACAACCATATTTTATGTAGAAAGTTGGTGAGTTAAATACAGTCTTGTTCTAAAACATATGGACACTGTTTACAAGACCCACATTTTTTGATCTCCTTACTCTATTAGTAAGACTGTTACTTTTGGGATGTTCAATAAGATTTTCAAAATTCCTTTTGAAACAAAGTTCGGCTCATCGCCAAAGATATTAAACATTTCATCATTCACTTTAACAAACTCCAGTTTTTAGAAACTATATATCTTATAACCAGGGAATTAGTAAACCTTTTAGGAGTATGAATGTTGTCATTGCAAAAATCATTAAAAATTGAGTGGTCACTGTGACACTGCCAGCCCAGCAATCTGGAAATTTGTAAATACTCCTATGTCATTTGTGAATATTGATATGATTTATACAGAACTGATTGTTATGTACTAACCTTCAACAATGTAAACCACAGCATACTCTGCTGGAACATAAAGGGTTAACTTGCAAAACTTCAAGAAAATAAGTTGAAAATTGTTTTAAGATTGTGTTCTCTCTCAGTTTCAATGTAGCAGACACATTGTCTAGAGCTAGGATTTTTTTGTATTGTCTTGGAGAAAATAATTACTAGGTTTCAAATGTGAAAGCATTTTATTGTTTTATGATGTCCAAGAGCTACAAATATCTGAGAGATATTTATTTCTCACACAGAGATGTTAAATTCTGTTAGTATCTGTTTAGCCTGGGAACTGAAGTCAGGTGACAAAGAGTGATGTCATCCAAGCTAACCCAGCAGTAATATTTGATATTGATTTAAGAACTCTCTCAGAGAGAGGGAGACCGAGCATTTTTGTATTTTGTCTTTGACCTGGAAACATCCAATTATCATCAACATCTGCACTTGCTAATAGTAAGTAACTAGGGCATAGTTTCTCTTTTAGATATAGATAGGAATATAGTAAAGAATAGTTTTGATGTTTTATGTATTTATTTGAGACTGTCCTGCAATGTTGTTTTAAAATATTTCCTGTGATTCTGAAGTAACTGTGTTTGTTTTCTGAGTATTCTCTTGTTCTTTTATTATTTATTATTAAATATATTTAAACCTATCTTTGTGGCTGATATTTGTGAGACATATTTAAGGTCTTAGAGTACTTGCATAGGTAGTTGGTGACACTGTACAGCCCACTCCTTAATAGCCTTGCAAGTCTTGGGCAACACTACCATTTAAATTATTATTAACATTACACAGTAGGATTGGATACCCTTTGTAAGGGCCTTATAGTAGCTGATAAGTAGGAGCTGGTGGCAATGAGAACTACCTTAAAGTTTGGGCAGAAGGGGGCATAGCTAGTAAACCTGTGCCAGCTTTACCCAGGTGTGTGTGTGTTTGTATATAAATCAAATCTCAAAGTGTGTGTTTGTGTGTGTGTGTGTGTGTGTGTGTGTGTGTGTGTGTGTGTGTGTGTGTGTGTGTGTGTGTGTGTGTGTGTGTGTGTCAGCTACTTGGGCAGGGACACGAAGCACTGGTTGAACAGAGAGAGTGCTGGAGATCTTGGTTTGACCCCTCAGCTGAGATCTTAACCCTATAACTGTGCCAGTGGGGAGTCTTATTGGGATCTAGAGAAAGAGGGAGAAACCAGCCTCAGACTGACTGTGATCTCTGTGTGCTTGTAAGGGAAATTGTACTTTACTGTGTGTGTACTTGTCATCTTCCCATTCTATACATCCATCACTGTTGCCAGTGGTGAGATTGAGGCTCCTTGATTACTGGACCAGTGCACGGGCATCACATATTAATCGGTTAGCATTGGTGGGATATCCACATCACATATTAATTGGTTGACAGTGGTGAGACATCCACATCACATATTAATTGGTTTACAGTGGTGAGACAGCCACATCACATATTAATTGGCTTGTAGTGGTGTGGATATTGAATTCCTGTAGTCTGTGTACAGTGGTCACTGAAGGTGTTTGCACTCTCAATCAGCATTGCAGTGAACATTCAGAGATCATATCACAACTGTTTTATTATTTTTTTTTTTGTTAGTTTAGTTTGTCAGGGAGAAAAGGCAAGCATGTCAACAGAGGAGTATGGCAAACTGACAAGGATTCAGTTGGCTGAGATGTGCCAGGCTAAAGGATTGGTGCATGCCAACCTGACTAAAGCAGACACAATTGCAGCTTTAGTTACAGCTACATTGCAGAATAGCAACCAGGAGGACAATCAGACTGGCCTTAGAGATGTACCTCTCTTAGAAAATGGACAGCTCAACTTTACACAGAGGACTTAAAAATCCATTTGGAGTTAAAAAGACTTGAGCTGGAGACCAAGCATTTGGAAATAGACAGAGCAGAGAGAATGAGATGTCTAGAAACTGAGGAAAATGAGAAACTGCAACATCTGAAGTCTGAGGAAAATGAGAAACTGTGACGCCTGGAAGCTGAGGAGAATATGAGACAGAGACAACATGAAAAGGAGATGCTGACTCTTTGCCAGAGTAATGGAGGCAATGGGGAAGGGAGAAAATGAACCCCAGAAGCAACAAAAATCAGTAAATTTCTTCCACAATTTACAGAGGGGGATAATTGTGATAGTTTCATTCATATGTTTGAGAGGGTGTGTAAACAGTATAATGTTGACCAAGGGATCTGGGTATGGTTCCTGACCCCCTTACTCCTTGGCAAAGCTGTAACTGCAATTTCTATGCTGTCTGATACTGATTGCTTAAATTATAATACAGTCAAAATGTGTTTGTTAGAATGCTTTAACACCTGAAGCTTAAACAAAAAAAGTTTCATGAGTATAGAACAAGGAAGAGGAAAGTGTGAGTAAATATATTGCTGACCTAAGCACTTATTTTAATAGGTGGGTGAGTGGACATCAGGTCACCACTTTTGAAGGGCTGGCAGACCTTTTGGTGAAGGAGCAAGCCCATAGCACTTTGCCTGAGGACATGAGAATCAGGTTAGCTGATAGACGATGCACGTCTGCAGGTTGAAGTCCAGGACCAAGGGTTAAATGTTTTAAATGCAACCAGTGGGGCCATTTAGCATAGATATGTCCATGCAGGCAAGGTGGGGGACAAAAGGTGGGACAGCCAGTAAGTGGGAATGACAAAATACCAGAAGTAAGTTGTCTACAGACAACAAGGGTACCAAACTACCACAAGAGGTTATATCCTGTCTTAGTAGATGGGAAAGAGGCCACTGCTAAGAGAGACACAGGCTCTGATCTAACCATTGTGAAGCCTGCAATGGCAAAAGAGGAGCACTACTTACTTGGGCAGTCTACTTCAGCCAGAACTTTTGGAGGGACCACATTCCAAATACCTTTGGCTAGGGTTCACCTTGACTGGCAGGGAGGAAAAAAGAAGCCAGCAAGTAGGTGTGTTTGAGGATATACCTGCAGATGTCCTGATAGGGAATGATTTTGATAATGCAGTACCATGTGTGCATGTAGTTATATGCAGTCAGGCTTGGAGACAACCATGTGGGTCTCGTAGCCTGGGGGTGACTCAGACTGACAGCACACTTACAGCCAGGACTGGTAAGGAGGTTACTTCAGGGAGGGAGCTACCCCAAGACTGAAGGTGATCCACAGCAGCTGCTTGTGGGTACTGATGTTCCCTTGGACAGAGTTACTACAAGGGCAGAGGTGAGTAGTAGTACCCAGGGTGACAGTGAGGCACTGCTGTCAGAGGATGGCAGACTTCCTGTGGAAGGGGAGTGGAAAGGGTTACCAAGAGAGAGTTGAGACAGGAGTTGCTCTCAGACCCTACATTACAAGGCCTGAGAGAGTTAGCTAGTGAGGCACCTGATTCTCAAGGGAAGGGGGAATCCATATACTGGGACAAAGGGTTACTACATAGAGAGTGGACCCCTGAGGGTGAGAGAATACAGCAGTTGGTAGTGCCCAGACCCTACCATCTCCCACTTCTAGCAATAGCCCATGATATTCCCTTTGCAGGTCATACGGGCAGAAAATGTACAAAAAGACGTATTATACAAACCCTTTATTGGCCTGGGATTTCCAGAGATGTAACATGGTACTGCAGGACCTGTGAGCAGTGCGAAAAGGAAGGCGAGGCAGGAGACATGGTCAACGCTCCTTTGATGTATTTGCCTGTGATTGAGGAGCCATTTCAGAGGGTAGCTCTGGATATTGTGGGGCCTCTGAGCACCCCAAGTTTCACAGGGAAAAGTATATCCTAGTGGTAGTAGACTATGCAACCAGGTACCCTGAAGTGGTGACTCTGTCTTCCATTGACGCAGAAAAGTTCTCAAATGCTTTGTTTGACATTTTCAACAGGGTAGGTTTTCCAAATGCAATACTGACTGACAGCAGTGCCAGTTTCATGTCAGACCTGCTGGCTTGTCTGTAGAAGACATGTAGAGTGAAGCACCTAAAGACCACCCCCTACCATCCCCAGACTAATGGTCTTGTTGAGAGGTTAAACCCTACACTGAAGTCCATGCTACAGGCATTTGCAGACCAGTTTAAGAGGAAGTGGGACAAATATTTGTCCCATCTGTTGTTTGCTTACAGAGAGGTTCCCGAGGAATCCACATGTTTTTCACCCTTTGAGTTGTTGTATGGGCATAGGGTAGGGGGCTCTCTAGATTTAATTCAATATGAGCGGGAGGGTGAGTGTGAATCCCACAAGGAGTCTGTTGTGGCATATGTCCTAAACCTCAGGACAAGGCATAGGGAACTCATGGGCTTGGCCCAGGAGAACCTGGCAAAAGCCCAACAGCAGAAAAAGGTCTGGTATGACATGAATGCTTGAGCAAGACAGTATGCTATAGGGCAGCAGGTAATGGTTCTCATTCTTGACAGACACAACAAGCTACAGGCAGCTTGTGAGGGACCCTACAAAGTGGTAACTAAGGTCAGTGATGTTAACTACATGGTAGAACTGCTAGGCATGAGGCAGGGCACAAATTGTGTGCTGAGTATTTGCAGTGGATGGATGGAGGAATCTGTGGGGAATTTGGTGACTGATCTCTCACTATCTCACACAGCCTGCTCTTAACTAAACTTTCAAAACTTAACCTTTCTCCAATTGGTTCTCCAGCTATTTATCAAATAGATACCAAGCTGTAATATGGAAAAGTTCCCCAAGGATCCATTCTTGATCCCCTTCTTTTTAATATATTTATAAATGATTTCAAATCCATTCCATAAACATCATCCAATATGCAGATGATTCTACCATTATCTGCTCTGCCACATCTTCCTCTATGCTCCAAAAGCTTACTCAAAAAGCTTTTTCAATTACTGAACATTGGATGAAAATAAATCACCTAGCACTCAATGTCTCCAAAACAAAACTAATGGTATTTACCCCTTCTAAAACTACTCCTTTCAATATAAACACATTTCGATTACTAGCCAAAATAACTCACCCTGGTGTCTGAAACCAAGTTACTTGGTGTTCAAATTGACAACCAGCATTTCAATTCCCATCTACAACTAAATATTAAAACCATCAAAACTAGGCATGCTCTACCATCAGAATCAGTACCTTACAAGCTCCTCCAAAATCACTCTAGCTTCCTCCTTATCCCCCCCTTCCCTCGACGGGGCACCAATTGACTTGAAATCAGACCTCTCTAAAAAAAACAGCTTTCCTCTTGCTATAACAAAATCCACTGTTCCTCTCTCCATAAACTACTAGAAGTTCATAAACCATCTCATCCCACCTCCAACCATTACATGTTCAAAAAATCTCTTCATATACATCTAAAGTCCCAATGGGAATGTTCTTGCTCCCACCCTCATAAATATACTTTCTCAGCATATTCACTTCACATTATCTCTCACTAGAGTGTATTGTGATGAATGCTTCCCTGAATTTTGAGCTCAAATGTTGTTCTTTTTTTTTTTGTAATTATTTTATAGCAATCTTTTGTATGCACCTAGTTTGTCTGTTTTGGCTTTGGCCCAATGGACTATCCTGGTAAACCAACTGCAAATAAATAAATAAATAAATAAATAAATCTCCTCAGTGAGGCTCAGACTGACACTTCAATTGAATGGGTAGCATTGTCCCAGCAGCTATCCCCTACCAAGGTTCAAGAAATCTGAGCAGTGTTACAGGAGTTTGGTGACATGATCACTGGGAAACCAGGCTGCACCCAACTGGTGCAGCACCATGTGGATACAGGACCACAAAGGCCTATTAAGCAGGCCCCACATAGGGTGGCCGAGAAAGTCAAACAGACTCTGAGGGAGGAGATACAGGAAATTTTGGAACTAGGTGTAATTCAGAAGTCCAGCAGTCATTGGGCCTCCCCAGTGGTGCTGATACCAAAGAAGGATGGCAGCACCAGGTTCTATGTGGACTACAGGAAATTAAATTGTCACAAACAGTCAGATGCTTACCCCACACCTAGGACAGATGAAGCCCTAGAGCAGCTGGGTGGGCCTAAATATCTTACCACCATTGATCTTACCAAGGGTTACTGACAGGTGCCCCTGACTCCCAGTGCTACAGAGAGGTTAGCCTTTGTGACTCCTTTTGGCTTGTATGAGTTCACAAAGATATCCTTTGGGATTAAAAATTTCCCAATGACTTTCCAGAGGATGGTAAATCATATCCTAGCAGGAGCAGGAGATTTTGCCCTTGCTTACCTAGATGATATTGCTATCTACAGCCATTCCTGGGAAGAGCACCTTCAGCATGTCAGGGAGAGGCTGGGCAGACTACAGAGGGCAGGGTTGACCATTAAGCCCATTACATGTCAGGTGGGTATGGCAGAGGTCTCGTACCTTGGACATAGAGTGGGGAGTGGTAAGATCAGGCCAGAACCTGCCAAAGTGGAAGCCATTCAGGCATGGCCTGCCCCTGTTACCAAAAAGCAGGTGAGGGCATTCTTAGGGACAGCAGGGTATTTCAGAAAGTTTGTCCTTAGTTATAGTTCCATAGCTGCTCTTCTCACAGACCTGACAAGGAAAAACAGGCTAGATAAGGTAGTGTGGACCCTAGAATGGAAGCAGGCATTCCAGAAGCTTAAAGGAGTGTTGAAAGGCCCCCCTGTGTTAGTCAGTCCAGATTATAGCAAAGAATTGATTGTGCAGGTGGATTCTTCAAACCATGGGGTTTGGGCTGTACTTAGCCAGGCTTCCTGAGAGGTAGAAGAGCATGCAATTGTTTATCACAGTCATAGGCTCCAACCCAGAGAGGAATGCTCTGCAGCTGTAGAAAAGGAATCCCTAGCCATAGTGTGGTCACTGCAGAAACTTCAGCCTTATCTGTATGGAAGGAAATTCACTGTAGTTACAGACCACAATCCCTTAACATGGCTACATCGAGCCAGCCAGGAAAATGACAAGTAGGTGGAGCCTAGGGTTGCAAGTATATGATATAACAGTGCAGCGCCACAGTGGGGTTAGCAATGCAACACAGATGGGCTCTCAAGACAGGGAATGGGGTAAGGCATTCCCAGATAAGCTCAACTCTCTCAAGCAACATTTTTCAAGGGACACTTGAAAAACTACCTTGAGTTTTCGGTGGGGGGGTTTGTGATGCTGTCGGCCCAGTTATCTGGAATTTTGTAAATAATCCTATATCATTTGTGAATATTGATATTATTTATACAGAACTGTATGTTATGTACTGAGCTTCAATAGTCTAACCACAGCATACCCTTCTGGAACATAAAGGATTAACTTGCAAAACTTCATGAAAATAAGTTGAAAGTTGTTCTACAATTAGGTTATCTCTCAATTTCAGTGTAGCAGACACAATGTCTAGAGCTAGAAGTTTTTTGCATCGTCTTGGAGAGAATAATTACTAGGTTTCAAATGTAAAATCATTTTATTGTTTTACAACTTCCAAGAGCTGCAAATATCTGAGAGATGTGTATTTCTCACACAGTGATGTTAAATTCTGTTAATATCTGTTTAGCCTTGGAACTGAAGTCAGGTGACAAACAGCAAAGTCATCCAAGCTAACCCAGCAGTAATATTTGATATTGATTTAAGAACTCTCTCAGAGAGAGACTGGGCATTTTTGTATTTTGTCTTTGATCTGGAAACATCCACTTATCATCAACATCTGCATTTGCTTATAGTAAGTAACTATGGCATAGTATCTCTTTTAGATATAAACAGGAATATAGTAAAGATTAGTTTAGATGTTTTCTGTATTTATTTGAGACTGTCCTGCAATGTTGTTTTAAAATATTGCCTGTGATTCTGAACTTTGAAGTAACCGTGTTTGTTTTCTGAGTATTGTCTTATTCTTTTATTATTTATTACTAAATATATTTAAACCTATCTTTGCGGCTGATATTTGATCGCTGTGTGCTCTTAAGGGAAATTGCACTTTACTGTGTGTGTACTTGTCATCCTCCCATTGTGTACGTCTCTCACTGTTGCCAGTGGTGAGGATTGAGGCTCCTTGTTTAATGGACCTATAGAGGGGTGTCACAGTCACGTCCTGAGAAGGTTAAGTATCTAGTACCCCATCATTTGGCCACCTCTTTAAATACCTGATTTAATAAGAAAAAAAGGTAATTCCTATCTTTAAACATCATAAAAATCTTCTCTGCCTCCGTCAAAAAATATCATATTCAGAACACATCATGGCTGCCCTAACTAAGTGACCCTTAAAAATGTGTTTCTTACAGAAAGTAGGATGACAGCTGTTAAAATCAAGATAACTTTTTGAAAAGGTTGGTGTTCTAAAAATTTTAGAAATAAAGCAGCCTCTTTGGTGTTCTTTGTATATAAACATATCTAGATAGTTCACACTATATTTTATCCTTTAAAAAGAGGTGGTGTTTATCTATGTATATATATATAGATATATATATATATATATATATATATATATATATATATATATATATATATATATATATATATATATATATATATATACACATTGAAAACACATTTATCTGCATTCTTCTTGAGCTGTTTCCAAAGGATGAAAATGTCATCATAGTAATGTAGGTACAAAAAAACAATTTTGTTTACATTTAGATTCAAAGAAAACTTTCTTCTCCCAGCTATACATGACCAGATTAACATAAGTGGGGGCACAACTGACTCCCATCATGACACCTCTAATCTGCTGAAAATATTCCCCTTCAAAATAAATAAAGTTGTTTGTCAGTATGAGATCCGTAACTTCTACTATAAAAATGAACATCCTCTCATCAAGTTTGGTAAGTTTTGTAATAGCATTCTGAAATAAGTGGAGGCCAGTCTGATGTGGTATACCAGTAAAAAAGGTTAGCTACATCTATAGTGGGAAACTACATCCTGAGAAAAAAAAATGAGGATGAATTTTTGTGGAAAGTCCCAGGAGTCCGCAGGTATAACATTAACAGAATTAATAGCCTCCTTTAAAACAGAATCAACAAATGCAGCTAAAGTATGCATTTTAGAATTATGTGCTAAAACAATTAATCTGTAGGGGATGAAATAATATCCTTATGAACCTTAGAGATACCAAATACTATAGGGATGTTAGGACTAGTATTGCTTAAAAGTTAAATATGTCTAGGGAAATGGCACCCTGGTATAATGCGTCTTCTAAAACAAGTCAGCCTTTCTATATGTGATATTAATTTCATTTCTCAATACAGTCACATAATTATTATCATCATTTAACAAGATAGAAATCTGATTAGTATAATCTATTTGTTAACAATAACAATCTCCCCTCCCTTGTCAGGTTTCATAATCCTTAGGCTAATATTAGATCTGAATTTAGTAAGCATTGTCCTTTATTCCTTGGGGAGATTATGATCAAAAAACTTTCCGAGTCATTTAACTTATAAATGTCTCATTCAATATTCTCTGAAAAATGGCTAGAGTGGGGTTAAGTGGAGAGTTGTTTAAACTTCGTTTCGTAAACATACCAGTATATAATGAGGGAACTTGGAAGGAAGAATTAATGTCCACTTGTAAGCTTAACTTTGGGTGCAAAGTTTAAGTTTAATTAGGGTATCAGTGAGGTTCACTGGGGAAGTGGGAACAAATATAAATCCTTTGATAAATAATTTAAAGTGCCAAATGGAAATACCCAAATCAGTATAACTATAAATATTAAAACCTATAAATGAATTAATAATATACTCCTGAGTTACCACAAAGTTATTATCAACTGGGGGTAATCCAACAGTCCACTATCTAATGTTGCTATTTGTTTCTACCTCTCCCACTTCTTCTGGCCTAGTTCTCGCTCCTGTTGGGGTCTTTGAAATGGCCTAGAAAAACTTCTTCAGGGGGTGTAAATCTGGTACCCCTCTTAACATTGTTATTCTTTGCGTTGTTAATTCTCTCTGACCTCCTCAAAGGTGGAAAACTTTAGTCATATTCCTCATTAGAAGTGTCATTATCCTAATTCAATACTGACCTGTGATTGTCTAAACAATGAGACCCAGTATAACCCTTCTCCTGTCTACAATTAATCTTGTGAGAGTCCACCTGTTCCAGATTTCTATCCTGGTTAGGTACAGGGTATACCTTATCCTGGGCTTAATTATTTTCATCCCTAGTTAATTTTTTCTGTTTCCTCTTAATGTTAGTATTCACTTGCTGTTCGACCTTATTAAATATATTAGCATGCATATATATATATATATATATATATATATATATATATATATAGATATATGGTTTCACTTCAGAATGTTGAGTTCTAGAACTAGTCGGGACCATATGATCAAGTTTTCAGAAACTCGAAATTCAGAACTGAAATAAAAAACAAAAGTCAAGCACATCATTTCTGCAGGGGCCCCCTGCACCCCTACCCCCTACTTAAATATACCAACTCCAAGATTGCTCTACAGTGGGGAAAAGGGAAATCTCCTATTATGCACTGTATGCAGAAGCACAGAATGGGAGATTTCCTGTTTCCTCGCTAAAGTGCCATCACGGAGATGTTATATTGAAGTGGGGAGGGTGCAAGGGGACTTGCCCCCTGCAAAAAAACTTATATTAAACTAAATTTAAGTCTTATTTTTTTAACACTTCACAATTCCGAGTTTCTGAAAACTCAATCATATGGTCTCGACCATATGAAGTTCAAGTTTTCAGTAACTCAACATGCTGAAGTGAAACTATATATATATATATATATATATATATATATCTATATATATCTATATATATATATATATATATATATATATATATATATATATATATTTATATATATCTATCTATATATTTATATATAGATAGATATATATATATATATATATTTATATATAGATAGATATATATATATATATATATATATATATATATATATATATACATATATATATATATATATATATATATATATATATATATATATATATATATGGGTCTAGGACATATACTCAACTTATCAAATCACCGAAAGTCAAAATCATGCACACAGAACAATGAAAATGGAAACACTCAAAAACACAGGCAACCGAATATTAGAACACCGAAAACAACAGAACGGCAATTACGTACAGGTAACACACACACAACACAAACACTCCAAAAATAAATACACCAAACACATACACTTAATATAACCCTACGACTAACCCTCCACTAAACCATACATACACTACAACCTATCCACTTACCTTAACCCAACCCTAAATCTAAAATCTGTGACTACCACACACACACCTTAGCCACTCCCTAACCCTAAAGTCCCTATCGCACACACACCTTACCCTCTTCCTAACCCTAAAGTCCCTATCGCACACACACCTTACCCTCTCCCTAACCCTAAAGTCTCTATCGCACACACACTTTACCCACTCCCTAACCCTAAATTCCCTATCGCACACACACTATGCACGCTCCCTAACCCTAAAGTCCCTATCGCACACTTACCTTAATCCAATCCGTAACCTCTGCTGCACCTATTTGCCGTTCTGTTCATTTCGGTAATCTCATATTCGCTTACTTGTGTTTTCGGTTGTTTCCGATTTCGGTGTTCTTTGCGCACGAGATTCAAGTTCGGTTATTTGGTTATTCGAGTATATGTCCTAGATATATATATATATATATATATATATATATATATATATATATATATATATATATATATATATATACATATGTTCGAATAAAAGATCACTGGTAATGTTATTGTTCAATACAATGATTTCATCAAAGTCTTAATCTATGAACTATTAAATTTAATAATGAATTGAATCAGCTCAAGTCCATGACAGTCAAACATGTTTACCAGTTCTGTATAGCCATTACTGCCAAAAACCGAGTCTGTTTGGAACTTGGAAACATAGACTGCCAATGGAAACTGAGTCATTTGATCCTGGAAACACTGTTGCATTAAATTTAATCTGCCAGGAAAGTTCATATGCCTCTAAGTAAGTTTTCCAGTCACCACCATCAGGGACTTTACAATCTTTTCCAAAATAAAAAAAAAAAAATGAAATTGCAAAAAATTCTGGTAGATAATTGTGTGCAGATAACATGTCACCAGAGTAAGAAGAGTTGAGCTACAGAGGTATGAAGGTCACAGCTGCATGTGACCTTGTTCACTCTACACAATCCTGTTTTGGTCAGCTTTCCAACTAACATTTCCATACTGACACATAGACAGACACACACATGCACACATTCACACACACACAAATTCATTGTCCAGAAAGAAAAATACTATACAAAAATTTTAAAAAATGTATTGTCACTGACTCATGGGCCATCAAAAGTCTCCCAGCATCCTGACATGAACAGTAGGTTATGTGAACATTTATGACTCCCTTAAAAAAAAAAAAAAGTGGAAGCAAGTACACTTAAATGAATGGACCATGAAAACATCGGCAATTTTACATGACTTACATGTTAGGTGTTATCTAGTAAACCATTTAGCAAGAAGAGAAGGGGCAGGAAAGGAGATCCAATGCCATTATTTAAAACTATCAGTAATGTATTTATTTATGTATTTATTTATTTTTGAATAACATCACTATATAACAGTAACAATCTATATCTTGCTGTAGATAATGCTTGGTTTACCCTTGGCTGTTTTTTCTGGTTTGGCTAATCACACACATATACATGGTAGCCTTGTTTTCATCAAAATATGCTTTACTGAATGCCTGTAAAGCGTGCTTATTTTGCTATATTTATTTTTGTCAATCAGTGCCATAGTCAATGTTTTTTTCAGTTGATTAAAGCAGTGAACTTTTTATTTTATGTTGATCATGGTTGTGTAATCATTGGCAAAGAGGGCAGCATTGTCACATCACAGGAAGACATTCTCTGGTTCAATTATCACCTAGGGTGCCTTCAGTGTGGAATCTGCATGTCCTTCCTTTGTTCGTGTGGGTTTCCCCCTGGGTGCTTCTATTTCCTCCCAAACTCCAAAGACATGCAGAAGGTGGATTCGACACTCTAAATTGGCCATAGGTTTAAGTGTGTGGTGTGGAAGAACAGCTGAGGCAGGGCTAGCCACCCATAATATACCTAGTCGGTGTTTATGTATTAGAAGTATTTAAATTGGGGGAATATAAAGGCATCAGTTTTGCACTTAATGGCTTCTTTCTGTGCACTTTTAAACACTTATTTAGTATTTCAGACTGCATTGCTTTGAACTGTACTTATACTTGAGTCAATCTATAAAAGCACACAGTGTATACAGATTTTGAATTTAAAACGTCATGTAGGATAGGAATAGGGTATCTCAAGTTGAAAATGATCTTCTAGAGTAGCATATCTGTGAACAGCACAAAGAAAGGTGAAACGAGTTAAGCCAATTATGAAAGAAGACTCATGATTTGGCAATTAAATGCCAGAAAAATTGCATCTTAGGGGGAGTGTTTATGGATTTTGATGCAGCTGATTACGAATAAATATGAGCCCTCAGTCATATATTATTAGGTTCATAGGATACAAAATGGAGCTAGGATGATGACATCACTAATGGGTAATGCACCAACAATTGTCTTATGAAATCAGTGATGAAATACAGTCTGGCTTGCAAAGGTCATTTCTGTAAATCAGAAACTGCAAAGTGGACTGCATATAGATGTACTTTGCCTGTGTCAAAAATCCTATCCTATAACCTTTTGTTTTGGGAGAGGCTTTACCCTACACCCCCATGCAGTGGAACACCACTTATACTCCACCTCCCACTAAAATGTGAACACCTCTGAGCTTGTGCAAGTCGATGAAAAGGATATAGTGATTTTGTAGAACCAGCAGATCACAGAATCTGTGGTCAGTAGGGAGTCCAAGATGTAATATTTAGGTAACTACACAATTTCCACCAGAAAGATGTGGAGATGATAACTGAAACCCTTATCAGCAAAGCAGGCTATGCTTTTATGAGTATTGGGTAAAACAACTATTTCATCTGAAGAGGCCTTTGGGGCTTAGGTTTTCACCAGACAAAAATATATCTCACTTTCTTCTGTATTCCAATATAATATCTACCTCAAATCCACTGCAATTTAAAACTTTACTAAAAACCCACCTAACCAAACACTTGATATGTCCAAGTAGAGCTCCTGATTAATCCAGTATGTTTTCCTAAGCTGAATTTAGATGAGAGTCTCTCTTAATAGTCATACACAAACTGTATGACATAAATAATACCTTGAATTACAGTTTAGTAGTATATTTCTAATTACACTAAGTGTCCTATACTGTAGAATTTTACTCTTACCTTGTATCACAATTTAGTATAATGTTTCTAATTACACTGTGTCCTACATTCTATAGTTCTACTTATGTCTTACTGTGATAATTATATTCTATTGTACATTTGCTATATTGATCTACTGTACTTGTTGTATGTATTATTTGTTGTATTTTAATGTGGAGCTTTTCTCCATGGGCGTCCGCTGAAAAAGGACTTGCGTCCATAGGTTCATAGGTTCATAGGTAGATACTAGGCTATCGACCCAAGGGCCTACGTAAGCCTAGCCAACAAGGTTCCCTGGCTTACGCCACCCAAGAAAGTTATTTTCCTGTGCCACTGTCGAGCAGAGACACAGAAGTGATCCCCGGGGTGTATTTCCTATTTCCCACCCACTCATCAAGATTTTTCTTGAAGAGTGCTAATGAAGAACTTTGCTTGACATAGATGGGTAGCCTGTTCCAGAGTATGAGAAGTCTCTGGGACAGGAATCTATCCCTCCAGCATGTCCTGTTTATTGTGATGACAAGGTTTAGGTCCCTAGAGCGTGTAGCTCAGAGGGATTGGGATTTCTTTAGGTGTGGCATGTCCGACAGCTCTGGGTTTGACATAGCTTTATATGTTAGGGAGAGATCACCTCGGAGTAGGCGATATGCTACGGAGTAAAGCTGGAGTTTTTTGAGGCGGTCAGCATAGGGCATTTGTTTG
Organism: Protopterus annectens; assembly: GCF_019279795.1. Lineage (NCBI taxonomy): Eukaryota > Metazoa > Chordata > Ceratodontiformes > Protopteridae > Protopterus > Protopterus annectens. Next base: position 269,790,828 of record NC_056741.1, on the reverse strand, counting down.
AGGCCAGTAATCCTCTTTGTGAGGTACTTCTGTGGCCTTTCCAGCTGCTGCAGATGTCTTGTGAGGTACATTCCAAAAGGGGAATGGGTAATGGGTAATGGGTCTAATGAGTGTCGAGTAGAGGGGAACAATGACCTCTTTTTTCCTGGATGAGAACACTTTTATGATGAAGTATGCCACATAGAAGGGCTTCCTGACTACTGTGGCGATGTGACTATCAAAGGAGAGACTACTGTCCATCTGGGTCCCAAGGTCTCTTATCACACATTCAGTGTTAAGTAGATTGCTGCCTATGTGGTAGTTCATGGGTACAGAGTTTTTACCAAAGGGGATGACACTGCACTTTTTGGCATTGAGCTTGAGGCCATGGCTCTGACACCAGGCATCTGTCTCAGCGAGGCCCTTCTGTAGGATGTCCACATCATTTGGGGACTTGACTATGGCTCCTAGTTTGCAGTCATCTGCGAACTTTGTTAGCCAGAAGCCTTCTGCGTTAGCCTGTACTTCAGAGAAGTAGATACCAAACAGGAGAGGTCCCAGGACAGAACCTTGTGGTACTCGAACCCTGTGGTACTCCACTTGTCACTGCTTTGAGGTCAGATTTGGAGTCTGCAACTTTTACAGTGTGGGTTCTGTCAGTGAGCCAGTTGGCCAGCCATCTTGTGATGTAGGGATTTATACCTAGTTTAGTGAGTTTAGCTATAATTCCAGAATGGGGGATGGTGTCGAAAGCCTTGGCAAGGTCAAGATAGGCTTTGTGAACCACCTTACCCTCATCTACAGCTTTGGTGACTGCCTCAAAGAAGTCGATCAGGTTCTGGAGGCATGATCTGCATTTCACAAATCCGAACTGGGTGGGATCCAGAGTTTGGAGGTTACCAATGTCTTTGTTTATGAGTTCCATGATAATACCTTCCATGGCCTTGCAGACCAGGCTCTTCAAGCTAATAGGTCGATAGTTCCCGGGATCAGTGGTGGCTCCCCCTTTGTGGAGTGGTATAACTGTTGCTGTGCTCCATTCAGTGGGCACAAAGCCTGGTGTGAGGCTATTATTGAACATGGTGCTTAAGTGGGGAGCCAGTTCGTTCTGAAGTTTGTGTAAAATGCAGCCTGGGATGTTGTCCGGTCCCATGGATGCTGTGTTTTTGGCTTTAGAGAGTGCAGCTTTTACCTGTGTAGCTGTGATTACAGGGACTCTGCATTTTTCCTGTATAGATATGGGCCCTTTAGGGGGTGAGAAGAGGGTAAAGTTAGCACTGAACCTATCTGCCAGGATGTTGGCAATATCAGTTGGTTCTGTAATTTTCTTGCCTTTGTGCTGTAACTCAGAGCAGATCTTGGTGTTGCCATCGAGATTCTTGACATAGCTATAGAATGCTTTGTGTTTGTCCTTGGAATTAGTGGCGATTTTGTTTATGGATTTTGTTTTTGTCCAGTCGGACATTCCTGGTTAACAAATGTTAAATAAAAAAAAAAAAAATAAATTTATAATTAAGTGACTACCTGAAGAGGCAATTGTGGCAGCCAGCTTATCTCTAAGTATCTGGTGATCTGTCAGTTGAATAACTATTGAAATACTACAGTCCTAATGTCAGATGAGGACTCTGACTCTACAGAGCAAACCTGATGCAATTAATGTTTCCTTGGGAAGACAGTATTGTTGAGGAATCGTTCTTTGTAAACTGTAATTTGGTGACTCATATCTTAGTGAGCCAAAGTAAACATTGACTTGAAAAATTCCATGTGCAATGCAACCCACATGTTAAGTCAAAAGTCAGACTTGACTTGGGAAAATAAATAATGGATTCCATTACACCTCTGCTGTGCAATGCAATACAGAGCTATTAAGTTCAGACTATACTACATTATTAGATTTTAATGTAAATCCACACACAAATGTTAATTTTCTCTTCTGTTTAGTGTTATACAAATGTTTCAAAGGAATTAGGAATAAACAAGGATATCTGACCAAAGGCCATGTGCATTTTGCCAATAACCATCCTCAGACTATAACAACCTTTTAAAGGAGGGCCTCATGGGATATATTTAGGGTTCTCATGCATTTATCTAAGCTATGATTGAAGGCTAACATGGACTAAATATTGAAATAATTTAGTTATTATTTATAACAGTCCAACTTTGCAGTCGTAGAAGCATATAATAAGGCATGCATTATGTGGTTACTTAATACATGCATTTGTGTTGGGTGAAACATCTAATCATAACAGCAGTGCTGAGGAAAATTTTTTTAGATTCCACCACTAAAAACAAGCTTCTGTGTTAAGATAGCAGGGTATGTGCACTTTGGTTTATGAAATATATATATAAAGTTGTAGATACAGACAAATGTGGGTTGTGTAGTACATAATTAGAAACATCTGGCAATCTTTTTGCAGTGTGTGATTTACTCATGGCTGAGGGTCTATATACTAAAATGTACAGAAATGTGTCAAGACTGTCGTATCAGGCATTGCGTAAACACTAAAATATACAGGTAGCTGTGACATATTGGAAATATGAACCAAAAAGAATTACTGAAATTAATAAAGTGATGATCCCATGGGATCATCCAATACCAACAGTTGTGAAATTAGAGACAAGAAAACCAGATACAGCAGTCAAAGAAAAACATTCAAAAGTTTCATTAATCACTGAAATAGTTTCACCTGATAGTGATCTTGCCCTGTATACTGAGAGTCGGAAGTCATAAAATCCCAGGATATGCAAGTAGAAACTGATAAATGTAATTTCATACTCTGTGAAGAAGGAGGCAATTATATGTGTACTGTTGAGGTTGAGAAGAGCACACTTGGCACACATCAAAACCTTAAGCAATACTAATTTTTTGAGGTCTGCTTATACCCTGACTTAGGATTGGGACCAATTGTTGTCACAATATTAAAAACTCAAAATATTTGGAGAAATTAATAAATGGAGTATAACTTATGTAGTATGAAAGATGGTAAAGGGGTGTGCAATGCGATCGTGGAGTGAGACATATACAAAGGTAAAATACTGTGATTATTCAGTTATGCAAATGCCAGTTTTTCAGCAATTAGAAAGATTATTTACCTTGTAGGGGCTACTTCTTATGAGAGATATTGATCAAAAATTGTATAACGTTTTCCTATTGGAACATCCTGGGTTAGGCTTTTTAGTAGCCCAAAGATTTATAAGAATAGAAATAGTCTCCAGTTTAGAGCAGCTTTGTCTTCCACAGGGTCATCATTTTTGCCATTTGGTTTATTTATTTATTTAGGTATTTATTAATATCTATGTACTTTTGTAAACCAGGATAATCTGACTGGTTTCTGAAGAGCCACGTTTAGTGGAGGCCGGTTGAGAAAAGCTCCAAACAAAGGCACAGCCATTTATAATAAACTGGTAAAGTACTGACTTTATTTGAAATTAAAAACAGCATCAGTAACAACTGAGGATCACGTGTCTGTGATGGATAAAGGTTTGTTGCTTGGAACACTACCTGGGTTTCATGATATATGGAAATTATTGTCACTGAGCTCATCAGTGAAGTTTTAAGACCACTAGTTTCTCTGTTTTTTTTTTCCTCAACACCCATGGTGGTGAGGTCGGAACTAGACAAATTCATGTGCTTGTTCATTTATTTAAATTTATTTGAAATACTTACATACAAATGTAACAATTTTCAGTATATATTCCACCTATGACATATCAAGTGAAGCAAGAAAAAAAATGAGGCCAGATTTGTACATATTTACAGGTAATAAATATGCATGTGTTTACATCTAGAATTCGTAAGGAATGAAGAATTTTAAGTATCTAGTTTGCCAGTTGGCAAAGAAGATTAAGTTCTGATCTGTTGATGAGCTGTTTCATGAAGTCAACCTTCATTTGCTTACTGTGTGACTCGGAGCAAGTCACTTGACCAGACAGTACTTGTCACCACTGAAAAAAAGGATTGGTGCCTAGTGGGCTTACTCAGTCAACAAATTCGTAGAGTAAAATAAAATAAAATAACATGCTTTTATTCATGATTTAGCATTTTAAACTATTCTTGCATATTTGAATGTTTAATATAGTGATATGTTTTTTTCCTTTTTCAAAATGGGATATTAATAATTTTTCTGAAGAAATCTTGATATATAACATGAAAGCACCAAAAATGTATACTTCTTTGCCAGAGGTCTTTGTTTAATGAAGTTTTAATTTTATTTTGATGCGATAGTTTGCATCAGTGCATGAGGTGTACTTTTAATTTACTGGGAAATGTCCTAACATATCCTTGTTGAGGCAGTCTCTGGGTTATTTATACACAAAAGATAAGGGCTAAAAACTGCCATGGGAATGTAAGGCTAGGCATCTTAAGATTCTCACAAATCAATAGCCTTGCAATAACATATGCACCTCTTTTTTGTGGCATTATTGTTTTATTTTATTTTTATTAGTTGAGGTAAGTTATTGATGTTTGCTGTTTTGTGCTTGCAGGGTGATAACATCCCTCTTTCTCTCTGTCAGAGAACCTGATCCATATGACAGTCAAAATTTGTCTCAGCATGTGTTAACTGATATCTAAAACAGAAAATTCACCACTTTGCTATATCTGTATGCATTCAATCATGGCTTCAGGTTATATATAAGAGTATGTGTGTCTGGAGAGGGTGCTTACACCCAGTTGTTACTAAATCTTTTGTCAAGAAGGGATACAACCACTGTCTGGGAACATTAAAATGTCATTGATCCTATCTAATAAAGTACAGCATAATTTCTTTAAAGCAGGCTCCAGAGAGCATCCCTGCATTACCAGGCTATAATTCATACCACACCTTTCGGCCACCTAACCTGGACCGAAACACTAAAGGCGGAGGCGTGTCCATATTCATTAAGGATATCCACACCTCCAGGCTAGTTGCTCAACGTAATGCATCCGAAATTATCCAAGTGCAACTAACACTGGGCAAGACTTCACTCCAGGTTGTAGCTTGTTACAGATCCCCCGCCATGCCCCAGGATTCCCACTCTTCATTTCTTAAGATACTGGAAAATATTAAGGTACAACCCAATACCTCAATTATGGGTGATTTCAACTACCCCACCATCAACTGGAAAAACTACTCATGTACCAACTCATTCGCTCAACGTTTTCTGGAATTCATAAATTCCAATGCCTTGGATCAGCTTGTCCACACCCCCACTAGGGGCAGCAATATCCTGGACCTGGTCATTACCAATATGGGTAACCAGTGTTCCACACCAGAGGTCAACTCCTCACTGGTCAGATCCGACCACAAGCTAATCACCCTAGACATCCATATCCCACCCCCCATTAAGGAAACCACCATCAAAAACTACTCCAAAGCCAACTTCATGCTTCTTAAGACAGAAGTGGCAAACTTCACGACACCCATGCAGATGGAAAATAGAGGTACGACTGCTGAATCTTACACAAGTGCACTGTATAAGCACATACACAAGTGCATGGATCGTGCCATCCTCAACAGAACCAAGACGCTACCCACCAAAAAAAGGAAGCCAATCTGGTGGACCCTGCATAAACAAACTCTACAACAGAAGGAAGAAACTGTTGCAAAAAAGAGTAAAATCCCAAGATTGGAGGAACTCCCTGGTCAGCCTCAGCAAGATAAAAATCTCCCTCATAAAATCCTCCAAAGCCAGTTATGAAAATAAAATCACCACTGAATCCAAAGACAAAGCATTCTACAGCTATGTCAAGAATCTCAATAGCAACACTCAGATCTGCTCTGAGCTACAGCACAATGGCACTAAATATACAGAACCAACTGATATTGTCAACATCCTGGAAGATAGGTTCAGTGCTAACTTTACCCCCCCTCTTACCCTCCAAAGGGCCCATTTTAATACCAGAAGAATACAAAGCCCCTGTAATCACGGAGGAACAAGTAAAGACTGCACTCTCCAAAACCAAGAACACAGCATCCATGGGGCCAGACAACATCCCAGGCTGTGTACTGCAGAAACTACAGAACAAACTGGCACCCCACCTAAGTACCATGTTGAATCATAGCCTCACCTCAAGCTATGTGCCTACTGAATGGTGCACAGAAATGGTTATCCCATTCCACAAAGGGGGTACCACCATGGACCCCAGAAACATTAGCCTGATGAGCCTGGTCTGCAAGGCCATGGAAGGCATCATCTTAGAGCTTATAAACAAAGACATAGGTAACCTCCAAACCCTGGACTCTACTCAGTTTGGGTTTGTAAAAGGTAGATCATGTCTACTAAACCTGATTGACTTCTTTGAAGCAGTCACTTGAGATGTAGATGAGGGCAAGGTAGTGCACACAGGCTATCCTGATCTTGCCAAGGCTTTTGATACCATACCCTACTCTGGAATTATAGATAAACTCACTAAACTGGGCATAAATCCCTATGTCACAAGATGGGTGGCCAACTGGCTCGCTGACAAAACCCACACAGTAAAAGTAGCCGACTCCAAGTCCGACTTCAGACTAGTGACGAGTGGAGTACTACAGGGTTCGGTCCTGGGTCTTCTCCTGTTCAGCATCTACTTCTCTTAAGTGCAGGCCAACACTGAAGGTCTTTGGCTAACAAAGTTTGCAGATGACTGCAAACTGGGAGCCATAATAGAATCACCTAATGATGTAGACATTCTACAGAAGGGCCTCACAGAGACAGATGCTTGGTGTCAAAGTCATGGCCTTGAGATAAATGCCAAGAAGTGCATTGTCATCCCCTTTGGGAAAAACATGGTACCCATGAACTACCACATAGCCAGTAGCTTACTAAACACTGAAAGTGTGATAAGAGATCCCGGGACACAGCTGGACAGTAGTCTTTCCTTTGATAACCACATTGCCACAGCAGTCAGGAAATCCTTCTACATGGCACACCTCATCACAAAAGGGTTCTCCTCTAGAAAAAAGGAGGCCATTGTTCCTCTCTACTCATCCCTCATCAGACCCATTATAGAGTACAATGCCCCATTGGGCATGTATCTCACAAGACACCTACAACAACTGGAAAGGCCACATAAATACCTCACTAAGAGGATTACCAGCCACAAACAGATGCCATACATAGACCGTCTCAAAAAACTCCAGCTCTACTCTGTCGCATATCGCCTACTCAGAGGTGATGGCTGCCTAACATTACAAAGCTATGTCAAACCCAGAGCTGCTGGACATGCTACACTTAAAGAAATCCCATTCTCTCTGAACTAAATGCTCTAGGGACCTAAACCTTGTCACCACAATTAACAGAACATGCTGGAGGGATAGATTCCTGTCCCAGAGACTGCCCATACTCTGGAACAAACTACCCATTCATGTCAAGCAAAGCTCCTCACTGGCGCTCTTTAAGAAAAATCTTGACTACTGGGTGGGGAATAAAAAATTCACCCTGGGGATCACTTCTGCGGGACTGCTTGACAGGGGCACAGGAAAATAATTTTCTTGGGTGGCAAAAGCCAAGGAACCTTTTAGCTAGGCTTATATAGGCCTCAGGGCCAATAGCTCAGCATCTACCTATGAACCTATGAAAAATACCAGCAAATGACATTTGAAGACATGGGTGTGCTGCTGTAAAAGTCCATGAAAAACAAATAGATTTTGGACTATGACACATTTGTCAATGACTCTCAGTGACTGCAGTGCACATAAATTTTAAATTTGTTAGGGGTAGGCAATTTCCTTTGCCCTTTTTTCATTTTTTAGATCAGATTAGTAAAGATTTGTCTGCAGTTTGTTTTACATGTTAGTATATACTACTGTACTGTAATAAAATATTTCCAGCAAATGACATGACATTGGAACCAGTGGGGGTTATTATTCACTTCAGTTCCTCTGTTTCTACAAAAAAAGATAACACAATTAAGTTTTATGGGTTAGTCATTACAGTATTAATGCAGACATCGAATAACATAAAGGCATTCATCAGAATGCATAGCTTTAACTAAAAAAATTGTTCTCCTAGCAGTCCTGCCCATTTGAACGATGAAAAGAGCCAAAGTAAAGTTTTAATGAAAATAACAACCTCCATTTCATCTAGACTAGAATAAAATCATTTTATGAACAGACCACAAGACTATTAAGGAGCTGATTGTATATGCAACAAAATGCAGTTACAGTGTAGTAAAGCAACACTGGAACACATAAAACATGCAGAAAGCTTTAAACAAATGTTTACATTAATATTTCTTCATGATAACATACTTTTATATTGTGTATTATATATGATGCACAATAGCATTTACTGAAGATACAACAAATATCTACACGTTTCCCCATGTGGCTATAATCTGTACTTTGCATTTAAGTTCTTACACTACTTACCTTTGGGTTGCCCCTGACGGAGCACATGAGCTTTGTTGTGTATCCCATTGTAGCAGTCCTGTCACTCAGAGGCTGTGTGAACTTAGGTGGCTCAGAGAAGTTTGGCTCTGAGTACTCTGGTGGTTTGTAGACTAAACCTGTAAGGACAAACAATGAAGAAATAATTTCCTTACATTTATGGAAAACAATCAAGATGTATATTGTAGACTATAATAAAGAAACTACAATCTGTTAGGCTCTCAACAAGGCTGTTGTAAGTGTTAACACTATGGCAGTGCTTCTCAGACCCTCTATCATTTCCCATAAACCACTGACTACTTACTGTGGATCACAACCAGAATCAGCGGTTTCATCTCTGTCAAATTAATTAAGCTATAATTTGTCTGTGCTAAACACCACAAATGGCTAATGTAACATGTGCTTAAAATGGGTCAGTGTAACTTATGCATGGACATGGGACACACCTCTATGCACTGTCTTTAATTCCATGCTGATATCATATAGGAAGAAAGTGTCCAGTGCAAGATCACATCAAATATATGACAAGGAAGTAAACTCTGATGAGACTTGTAACTGAAAATTTTTAAACAATTTATGTTGTCTTTTGCTCTGGCTTGCATACAGGAGCTCAAGGTTAGTAAAATGGGTAGAAAGCATAACTTTATAAATAAACATTAGTAAACTTCTTAAATAAACATGAATAAATAATGCTCACGTCCCATAACAACAAGTGAGAAGTTATAGATTTGTTTGTGTCTGTGGGACAATATTAAAATCTCAAGACAAGCATTATAAGACACCTCTCTGAGAATATACTCAGACCACAAGTTGTAAGAAAGTTAACTAGATTGACATTAATAAGCTGAGTTTCTTTAGAACATTCTTTATCTGCTTCTCAATGGAATTGCTAAGTCAGCTGGAATTCAGGCCAGGTAAGCGTCCTGTCTGGTGGACCTCAGCCATAAACAAATTGTATAACAAAAAAAGGAAGCTACTGCACGTCAGAGCAAAATCCCATGAAGGGAAGACATCTCTGATCGACATTAGCAGAAAACTACGTTCTCTCATAAAAACATCCAAGGCCAACTTTGAGAGAAAAATCACTAAGGACACTAAGATAACCACAAAGCCTTCTTCAGCTATGTTAGAAACCTGGGCAGAAACCCTCAGATATGCTCAGAGTTGGTTCACAACAACAAAAAATACACTGAACCCACAGATATTGCCAATATTCTGGCTGACAGGTTCAGTGCAAATTTCTCCCCTCCCTCACCCCCAAAAGAAGAAATACGTATCCCAGCTGAATGTAATCTCCCGGTCATCTCAGATGTTCAAGTGAGAACCACCCTAAACAAAGCAAAAAACACAGCATCAATGGGACCTGATGGTATCCCGGGTTGCGTGTTACGTGAACTCCAAGAGGAGCTAAACCCACACATAAAAATGCTATTTAACCTTAGCCTTACTTCGGTATATGTACCTGAACACTGGCGTACAGCAACAGTGGTCCCACTCCACAAGGGGTGCCTCTACAGACCCTGAAACTACGCCCCATAAGCTTAACCAGCCTGGTCTGCAAAGCTATGGAAAGAATCATTATGGAACTCATAAACAGAGACATAGGGGACCTACAGACACTTGACCCCACCCAGTTCGGCTTTGTAAAGGGCAGATCCTGCCTTTTAAACCTGGTTGACTTTTTGAAACAGTCACTAGAGCCATTGATGAGGGCAAAGCAGTCCATACAGCATACCTGGACTTGGCTAAGGCCTTCGACACAATACCCCACTCAGGCATCATAGATAAGCTCAACAGCTTAAAAGTAAACTCTTATGTCACTAGATGGGTTGCAAACTGGCTAAAGGACAGAACCCATAAAGTTAAAATCGCTGGAGCAATGTCAGACTCAAAGCCAGTCACAAGTGGTGTCCCACAGGGATCTGTCCTGGGACCCCTCTTGTTCGGCATTTATTTCTCAGATGTTAAAGCAAACATGGGAGGGCTGTGGCTGACAAAGTTCGCAGATGACTGCAAACTAGGCGCCATAGTCGATACACCAGCAGACACACACATCCTACAAAAAGGCCTCACAGAAATGGACAACTGGTGCCGGAGTCACGGCCTTAAACTAAATGCCAAAAAATGTATAGTCATCCCCTTTGGGAAAAACAAAGTACCCACAAATTATCACATAGCAACCCACTGAGTACGAAAAAAGTAATCAGAGACCTAGGGACCCAAGTCGACAGCGACCTCTCATTTGACACCCACGTTGCCAAAGTGGTTAGAAAAACATTCTACCTTGCACACCTCATCATGAAGGGATTCACATCCAGATCCAAGGATGTCATTGTACCCCTATATTCCTCCCTCATCAGACTCATGATTGAGTACAATGCCCCATTTGGTATGTACCTCACCCGGCATTTGCAACAGCTGTTGAGACCACAAAAGTACCTCACCAAGAGGATCAAGGGTCTCCAACATATGTCTTATTCTGCCAGACTAAAGAAACTTCAGCTCTATTCAGTAGCATACCGCCTGCTCAGAGGTGATCTCTGCCTGACGTACAAGGCCATGTCCAATCAGGATCTGATGGACATGTTCCACTTCAAAAAATCCAAATCCATCAGGACCATGAGAGCTAAAGACATAAACCTCGGCACAAGTATGAATAGGACATGCTGGAGGGATAGATTCATAACCCAGAGGCTTCCCATGCTTTGGAACAAGATCCCAGTTCGTATTAGGTAGAGCCCCTCATTGACTCTCTTCAAGAGAAATCTTGATGAGTGGATGGGAGATCGTAAGTTTACCCCAGGGGTCACATCTGTGTCACTGCTAGACAGGGGCACAGTAAACTAATTCTATTATATAAGGGGACCTTCATTGTGTCACTACTAGACAGAGGCACAGTATTCTAAATTTATTCTGTACATTTTTGTACCATTTCATGGGGTGACAAAAGCCACATCACTATGGCTAGGCTTACAAATGCCCCATGGCAGATAGCCTAGTACTATACTATGAAACTATGAATCCACACTTGATCTGGCATATTTTGTCATACAGTACTGAAATAAAGTGTTGTGCAATGAAGAATGAGACAGCCACCCCCTTTGTGCATGGGGATAAAGAATAAGCTTCAATGAATGGTTTATATTCGGGCTTCACAAAGGATTTTGACTTGGGCTCTAATACTTGGATGCAAGGAAAACTAAAGTGGCTGAAAGAAAATTCAAGACTGAGGAATTGGAACACTGCTTGGTTAAATGGTAATGTATAGTTAGCTGTGATTAGAGAGACAATAACAGAAACTAAAATATATAAATAACTACTGGAGGTCTGTCCTGTGTTCTTTACTCTCTGCTGTATTAATTCTGGACATATCTGAGGGAACAGAGAACAGGATCAGTCTTTTTTATTTTAACAGAAAGTTAGGGGCAACAGAGGAGGATAAGTAGGGAGGGAAGAGTCTGAGGAAAGGCTGAAAAAATGGGATGGTAAGTTGACAGTTAAGATTCAGTGCAGATATATGCAAAGCACTGCAGTGGGGGGACAGCAACCCTGTGAGGTGTCAGTGGGTGAGAGATTTCCTCATGGCAGTACAACAGGAAACATACCTGGAGGTATTAAGAATACCTGAAGTGGGCAATCAGGAGGACAGTGACAGGACAATGTCAGAAGAAAAAATGTTGGGGTATATCCTCACTGGATAAGTATCAGATGAAACCAGATTCTCAGAACACTTATTTTACAGTACCACTGCAGTCATGATAATCTACCAGTTCAACCCTGGGCTTGAGGTTAAAACAATCACACAGTGAAAATGTGTGGAACCTCACCTAAAGATGACAGGTGATGTCATAGTCAAACTTCACCTAGAAGAAAGGATAGCCTGCTTTTGGTTTCTGTGTGATATATACATAGTTTAAATTTGCTAAAATTATCAAAACTATTTAGTTATCCAATTCTTTTAATTTTCTTTGACTCCTATTTCTTTACAATGTATCCACTTCTACACATTGAAACAGATGAGATGTTACTTAGCCCTAAGCAGAAATTTCCACTGCACTCCCAGGACAGGAAACTCAGCAGAAATACCACTCACTCCCTATCCCTACAGCTTACTTCTCAGGTATTTTTTCATTAATTTTACTTGGGACACCTAGATGGCAGAAAGAGCTCCATCCATCTTTGTCATGCAGCTGGTGTAATGCTCTATTTTTTGGATTCTAAATGGATGCTTTACTGAAAAAACAAGACTTCAACGAGATACCTCCTATAAATGAATAAGTGCCCATGTACTAGTACATATCACACTGAAATGAGTTAGTGCTTATATACTGGTACATGTGACTGAAATGAGTTAGTGCCCATGTACTGGTACATGTCACTGAAATGAGTTACTACACATGCACTGGTACATGCTACAATGAAAAGAGTTAGTGCCCATGTACTGCTGCATGTCAGTTAGTGCCAGGTACTGGTACATTTCATTGGAATTAGTTAGTGCCCATGTACTGGTACATGCCACTGAAATGAGTTAGTGTCCATGTACTTGTACATGTCACTAAAATGAGTTAGTGCCTATGTATTGGTACATGTCACACAGAAATGAGTTAGTGCCCATGTACTGGTACATGTCACTGAAATGAGTTAGTGCCCATGTACTGATACATGTCACTGAAATGAGTTAGTGCCCATGTACTGGAACATGTCACACTGAAATGTGTTATTGCCCATGTACTGGTACATGTCACCGAAATGATTTAGTGCCATTGTAGAGGTATATGTCACCAAAATTAGTTAGTGCCCATGTACTACTACATGTGACAATGAAATGAGTTAGTGTTAATGTACTTGTACAAGTCACACTGAAATGAGTTAGTGCCCATGTACTGGTACATGTCACACTGAAATCAGTTAGTGCCCATGTACTGGTACATGTCACACTGAAATGAGTTAGTGCCCATGCACTGGTACATGCCACATTGAAATCACTTAGTGCTCATGTGCTGCTACATGTTTCTGAATGATTTAATGCCCATGTACTGCTACATGTCACATGAAATGAGTTAATGGCCATTTACTGGAGCATATTACAGTGAAATAAGTTAGTACCCATGTACTGGTACATGTCACACTGAAATGAATTATTGCCCATTTACTGGTACATGTCACTGAAATTAGTTATTGCCCATGTACCGGTACATGTCACATTGAAATGAGTTAGTGCCGATGTACTGGTACATGTCATTGAAATGAGTTAGTGCCCATGTACTGGGACATGTCACTGAAATGAGTTAGTGCCCATGTACTGGTACATGTCACACTGAAATGAGTTAGTGACCATGTTCTGGTACATGTCACTGAAATGAGTTAGTGTCCATGTACTGGTACATGTCACAATGAAATGAGTTGTTGCCCATGTACTGGTACATGCCACCAAAATGAGTTAGTGCCAATGTACTGGTACATGTCACACACTGAAATGACTTAGTGACCATGTACTGCTACATGTCACTGAATGAGTTAGTGCCGATGTATTGCTACATGTCACATGAAATTAGTTAGTGCCCATGGACTGGTACATGCCACACTGAAATAAGTTAGTGCCCATGTACTGGCACATGCCATTGAAACGCGTAAGTGCCCTGGTACTGCTACATGTTACATAAAATGAGTTAGCACTCGTGTACTGCTATATGTCACTGAAATGAGTTGGGGGCCATGTACTATGTTGCATAAAATGAGTTAATGCCCATGTACTGGCACATGTCACACTGAAATGAGTTAGTGCCCATGTACTGGTACATGTCACACTGAAATGAGTTAATGCCCTTGTACTGGTACATGTCACCAAAATGAGTTAGTGTCCATGTACAGGTACATGTCACTGAAATGAGTTAGTGTCCATGTACTGGTACATGTCACAATGAAATGAGTTATTGCCTATGTACTGGTACATGCCATGAAATTAGTTAGTGCCCATGTATTTTACATGTCACCAAAATGAGTTAGTGCCCAGGTACTGCTACATGTCACACTGAAATGAGTTACTGTCCATGTACTGGTACATGTCACATTGAAATGAGTTATTGCCTATGTACTGGTACATGTCATTGAAATGAGTTATTGCCCATGTACTGGTACATGTCACTGAAATGAGTTAGTGCCCATGTACTGCTACATGTCACACTGAAATGAGTTAGTGCCCATGTACTGTACATGTCACTGAAATGAGTTAGTGCCAATCTACTGTACATATCACTGAAATGAGTTAGTGCCCATGTACTGGTACATGTCACACTGAAATGAGTTAGTGCCCATGTACTGTACATGTCACTAAAATGAGTTAGTGCCCATTCACTGGTACATGGCACACTGAAATGAGTTAGTGCCCATGTACTGATACATGTCACTGAAATGAGTTAGTGCCCATGTACTGGTACATGTCACTGAAATGAGTTAGTGCCAATGTACTGGTACATGTCACACTGAAATGAGTTAGTGCCCATGTACTGTACATGTCACTGAAATGAGTTAGTGCCCATTTCTGGTACATGGCACACTGAAATGAGTTAGTGCCCATGTATTGATACATGTCACAGAAATGAGTTAGTGCCCATGTACTGGTACATGTAACTGAAATGAGTTAGTGTCCATGTACCGGCACATATCACGCTGAAATGACTTAGTGCCCATGTACTGCTACATGTCACTGAATGAGTTAGTGCTGATGTATTGCTTCATGTCACATGAAATGAGTTAGTGCCCATGCACTGGTACATGCCACACTGAAATAAGTCAGTGCCCATATACTGGTACATGTAACTGAAATAGTTAGTGCCCATGTACTGGTACATGTCACACTGAAATGAGTTAATGGCCATGTACTGGTACATGTCACACTGAAATGAGTTAATGGCCATGTACTGGTACATGTCACACTGAATTGAGTTTGTGCCCAGGTACTGGTACACGTCACTAAAATGAGTTATTGCCCATATACTGTTACATGCCACACTGAAATGAGTTAGTGCCCATGTACTGGTACATGTAACACTGAAATGAGTTAGTGCCCATGTACTGCACATGTCACTGAAAAGAGTTAGTGCCCATGTACTGGTACATGTCACTGAAATGAGTTAGTGTTCATGTACTGGTACATGTCACAATGAAATGAGTTATTGCCCATGTACTGGTACATGTCACCAAAATGAGTTAGTGCCAATGTACTGGTACATGTCACACTGAAATGAGTTAGTGCCCATTTACTGTTCATGTCACTGAAATTAGTTAGTGCCCATTTCTGCTACATGGCACACTGAAATGAGTTAGTGCCCATGTACTGATACATGTCACTGAAATGAGTTAGTGCCCATGTACTGGTACATGTCACTGAAATGAGTTAGTATCCATGTACCGGTACATATCACACTGAAATGACTTAGTGCCCATGTACTGCTACATGTCACCGAATGAGTTAGTGCTGATTTATTGCTTCATGTCACATTAAATGAGTTAGTGCATATGCACTGGTACATGCCACACTGAAATAAGTTAGTGCCCCTGTACTGGTACATGTAACTGAAACAGTTAGTGCCCATGTACTGGTACATGTCACACTGAAATGAGTTAGCGCCCATGTACTGGTACATATCACACTGAATTGAGTTTGTGCCCAGGTACTGGTACACATCACTGAAATGTGTTATTGCCCATGTACTGTTACATGCCACACTGAAATAAGTTAGTGCCCATGTACTGGTACATGTTATTGAAACACGTAAGTGCCCTGGTATTGCTACATGTTACAAAAAATGAGTTAGCACTCATGTACTGCTATATGTTACTGAAATGAGTTGGGGGCCATGTACTATGTTGCATAAAATGAGTTAATGCCCATGTACTGGCACATGTCACACTGAAATGAGTTAGTGCCCATGTACTGGTACAAGTCACACTGAAATGAGTTAATGCCCTTGTACTGGCACATGTCACCAAAATGAGTTAGTGTCCATGTACAGGTACATGCCACTGAAATGAGTTAGTGTCCATGTACTGGTACATGACACAATGAAATGAGTTATTGCCTGTGTACTGGTACATGCCATGAAATTAGTTAGTGCCCATGTACTTTACATGTCACCAAAATGAGTTAGTGCCCATGTACTGCTACATGTCACACTGAAATGAGTTACTGTCCATGTACTGGTACATGTCACATTGAAATGAGTTATTGCCTATGCACTGGTACATGTCATTGAAATGAGTTATTGCCCATGTACTGGTACATGTCACTGAAATGAGTTAGTGCCCATGTACTGCTACATGTCACACCGAAATGAATTAGTGCCCATGTACTGATACATGTCACTGAAATGAGTTAGTGCCAATCTACTGTACATATCACTTAAATGAGCCATGTACTGGTACATGTCACACTGAAATGAGTTAGTGCCCATGTACTGTACATGTCACTAAAATGAGTTAGTGCCCATTCACTGGTACATGGCACACTGAAATGAGTTAGTGCCCATGTACTGATACATGTCACTGAAATTAGTTATTGCCCATGTACTGGTACATGTCACTGAAATGAGTTAGTGCCAATGTACTGGTACATGTCACACTGAGATGAGTTAGTGCCCATATACTGTACATGTCACTGAAATGAGTTAGTGCCCATTTCTGGTACATGGCACACTGAAACGAGTTAGTGCCCATGTACTGATACATGTCACAGAAATGAGTTAGTGCCCATGTACTGGTACATGTAACTGAAATGAGTTAGTGTCCATGTACCGGCACATATCACACTGAAATGACTTAGTGCCCATGTACTGCTACATGTCACTGAATGGGTTAGTGCTGATGTATTGCTTCATGTCACATGAAATGAGTTAGTGCCCATGCACTGGTACATGCCACACTGAAATAAGTCAGTGCCCATGTACTGGTACATGTAACTGAAATAGTTAGTGTCCATGTACTGGTAGATGTCACACTGAAATGAGTTAATGGCCATGTACTGGTGCATTTCACACTGAAATGAGTTAGCACCCATGTACTGGTACATGTCACACTGAATTGAGTTTGTGCCCAGGTACTGGTACATGTAACACTGAAATGAGTTAGTGCCCATGTACTGTACATGTCACTGAAATGAGTTAGTGTTCATGTACTGGTACATGTCACAATGAAATGAGTTATTGCCCATGTACTGGTACATGTCACCAAAATGAGTTAGTGCCAATGTACTGGTACATGTCACACTGAAATGAGTTAGTGCCCATGTACTGTACATGTCACTGAAATGAGTTAGTGCCCGTTTTTGCTACATGGCACACTGAAATGAGTTAGTGCCCATGTACTGATACATGTCACTGAAATGAGTTAGTGCCCATGTACTGGTACATGTCACTGAAATGAGTTAGTATCCATGTACCGGTACATATCACACTGAAATGACTTAGTGCCCATGTACTGCTACATGTCACCGAATGAGTTAGTGCTGATTTATTGCTTCATGTCACATTAAATGAGTTAGTGCATATGCACTGGTACATGCCACACTGAAATAAGTTAGTGCCCCTGTACTGGTACATGTAACTGAAACAGTTAGTGCCCATGTACTGGTACATGTCACACTGAAATGAGTTAGCGCCCATGTACTGGTACATGTCACACTGAATTGAGTTTGTGCCCAGGTACTGGTACAAATCACTGAAATGAGTTATTGCCCATGTACTGTTACATGCCACACTGAAATGAGTTATTGCCCATGTACTGTTACATGTTATTGAAACACGTAAGTGCCCTGGTATTGCTACATGTTACAAAAAATGAGTTAGCGCTCATTTACTGCTATATGTCACTGAAATGAGTTGGGGGCCATGTACTGGCACATGTCACACTGAAATGAGTTAATGCTCATGTACTGGTACATTTCACCGAAATGAGTTAGTGCCCATGTACAGGTACATGAAACTGAAATGAGTTATTGCCCATGTACTGGTACATGTCACCCAAATGAGTTAGTGTCCATGTACTGGTACATGTCACACACTGAAATTAGTTAGTGTCCATGCACTGGTACATGTCACAATGAAATGAGTTATTGCCCATGTACTGGTACATGTCATGAAATGTGTTAGTGCCCATGTACTTTACATGTCACCAAAATGAGTTAGTGCCCATGTACTGCTACATGTCACAATGAAATGAGTTAATGCCCATGTACTTGTATAAGTCACACTGAAATTAGTTAGTGCCCATGTACTGGTACATGTCACATTGAAATGAGTTATTGCCTATGTACTGGTACATGTCACTGAAATGACTTATTGCCCATGTACTGGTACATGTCACTGAAATGAGTTAGTGCCCATGTACTGCTACATGTCACACTGAAATGAGTTAGTGCCCATGTACTGGTACATGTCATTGAAATGAGTTAGTGCCCATGTACTGTACATGTCACTTAAATGAGTTAGTGTGCATCTTCTGGTACATGTCACACTAAAATGAGTTAGTGCCCATGTACTGGTACATGTCACACTGAAATGTGTTATTGCCCATGTACTTGTAAAAGTCACACTGAAATGAGTTAGTGCCCATGTACTGGTACATGTCACACTGAAATGAGTTAGTGCCTATGTACTGGTACATGTCACTGAAATGAGTTAGTGCCCATGTACTGGAACATGTCACTGAAATGAGTTAGTGTGCATCTACTGGTACATGTCACACTAAAATGAGTTAGTGCCCATGTACTGGTACATACCACACTGAAATGAGTTAGTGAGCATGTTCTGGTACATGTCACTGAAATGAGTTAGTGCCCATGTACTGCTACATGTCACACTGAAATGAGTTAATTGCCATGTACTGGTGCATGTCACACTGAAATGAGTTAGTGCCCATTCACTGGTACATGTCACACTGAAATGAGTTATTGCCCAGGTACTGGCACACATCACTGAAATGAGTTATTTCCCTTGTACTGGTAGATGTCACATTGAAATCAGTTAGTGCCCACGTACCTGTACATGTCACACTAAATGAGTTAGTGCCCATGTACTGTTACATATCACTGAAATGAGTTAGTGCCCATTTACTGGTAAATGTCACTGAAATGAGTTAGTGGCCATGAACTTGTACATGTCATTGAAATGAGTTATAGCCCATGTACTGCTACATGTCACACTGAAATGAGTTAGTTCCCATGTACTCGTACATATCACACTGCAGGGACTTAGTGCCGATGTATTGCTACATGTCACTCAAAATGAGTTGGTGACCATGTATTGCTACATGTTGCATGAAATGAGTTAATGCCCATGTACTGGTACATGTCACACTGAAATGAGTTAGTGCCCATGTACTGGTACATGTCACACTGAAATGAGTTAGTTCCCATGTACTGGTACATGACACTGAAACAAGTAAGTGCCCCGGTACTGCTACATGCTTCATAAAATGTGTTAGCGCTCATGTACTGCTACATGTCACTGAAATGAGTTAGTGCCCATGTACTGGTACATGTCACTGAAATGAGTTAGTGTGCATGTACTGGTACATGTCACACTGAAATGAGTTAGTGCCCATGTACTGGTACATGTAACTGAAACAGTCAGTGCCCATGTACTGGTACATGTCACACTGAAATGAGTTAATGGCCGTGTACTGGTGCATTTCACACTGAAATGAGTTAGCGCCCATGTACTGTTACATGTCACACTGAATTGAGTTAGTGCCCATGTACTGGTACATATCCCACTGAAATGACTTTGTGTCTATGTACTGCTACATGTCACTGAATGAGTTATTGCCGATGTATTGCTACGTCACATGAAATGAGTTGGTGGCCATGTACTGTTACACGTTGCATGAAATGAGTTAATGCTCATGTACTAGTCCATGTCACACTGAAATGTGTTAGTGCCCATGTACTGGTACATGTCATTGAAACGAGTAAGTGCCCTTCTACTGTTAAATGTTGCATAAAATGATTTAGTGCTCATGTACTGCTACATGTCACTGAAATGAGTTGGTGGCCATGTACTGCTACATGTTGCATGAAATGAGTTAATGCCCATCTACTGGTACATTTCACACTGAAATGAGTTAGTGCCCATGTACTGGTACATGTCATTGAAATGAGTTAGTGCCCATGTACTGTACATGTCACTGAAATGAGTTAGTGCCCATGTACTGGTACATGTCACACTGAAATGAGTTAGTTCTCATGTACTGGTACATGTGACTGAAATGAGTTATTGCCCATGTACTGGTACATGTCACATTGAAATGAGTTCATGCCCATGTACTGGTACATTTCACAGTGAAACAAGTTCGTGCCTATGCACTGCTGCATGTCACACTGAAATGAGTTAGTGCCCATTTACTGGTACATCTCACTGAAATGAGTTAGTGCCCATGTACTGGAACATGCCACACTGAATTGCGTTAGTGCGCATGTACTGGTACATGTCACTGAAATGAGTTAATGCCCATGTACTGGTACATGTCACACTGAAATGAGTTAGTGCCCATGTACTGGTACATGTCACTGAAATGTGTTAGTGTCCATGTACTGGTACATGTCACACTGGCATGACTTAGTGTTCATGTACTGGTACATGTCACTGGGTAACTCAGCTCTGTTTCAAGGCAGAGTAACTATGTAGCATACTTCACTTTGTATTTCTAAAGTCTGCAAGGTGTTTTGCAGATATGATTACCTGTAAAACTGTAACCTACTAGGACCTTTAACTTGAGTTCTAATCTACTGAAGTAACTGACATATTCCAAGGTTTCAATAATAAATGGCCTGTATTAATATACAAAGCTCATAACTGATGACTTTCCTGGTACTGTGCTTCTGGTTAACTAAAACCAGGATCAAGTTTATGAAAATCATTTTATGCCTGCACACACGTATTCACATGACAGGCCTCACGATCTTCCTTAAAAAGACCATTTTAACTAGCCATAAAACTCTCTCCGTTTTTTTTATTTTCATTACATGGTTCTAGTCCTAGTGAATTTCCTTATAAATGTGACTGTCACAGTAACTCTGGACATTTTTTCAGAGATGTGTATTATTCATTTTTGCATATAGATATTGAAATGAATAATACAGAAATCTTGAAAAATACCATCATATTCACTAAAGGAGCCTGTGAACTTAGACTGGGCTCTGAAGCTAAATATAATTCTTAATATTTCTTTAGAAATGTTAGAAAAGTTATAAATGATAATCCTACATTGCTCCGAACATATTCACAGTGACACTTCCTGTTCTGATGCAGTAGAGGTTGTTAATATCCTTGCAAACAAATTTAGTGCCAACATTACCCCAAGACTTCTATCCAAAGCCCTAAAATACCCAAATCCCTTACTTCACCAATTACCTCTAATATCATATACAGAAAGACCTAACCAAAACCAAAAATAGCTCATTCCTGGGTTCTGACCCTAAACTTGGTAACCTTTCCTTGCAGACCCACTTCTTAAACTGTTTAGCCGAAGTTTAGGTACTAGTTTTGTTCCTGATGATTGCTGCACTACAGTGGTGATGCATCTCTGTAAGGGTGACTTTAAAATTGACCCAGGTGATTACAGACCTATTAATCTTACAAGCTCATCTGCAAAGCCATGGGACATATTATAACTGACCTCATAAACTATGATATCAAAACTCACATTAGACTTAACCCCAAACAGTTTGGCTTATTGTAAGGCAGATCCATTTAACTGAATTTAGTAAACTTCTTTGAAAGGGTTATGGGGTTTGTAGATAATGGCCATTTGGTGCATATGGTGTATCTTGAAGTCGCAAAGGTTTTAAGCACTATTGTCCATACTGGCATCATACAGAAGCTAAATTCTTTAAAAATCTGACCCATATGTGGCAATATGTCCTCCCCGTGGTCGAGTGGCCTCTGAAAGATATGCTTGAATGGGCGTGCCTTCGCTGAAGGTGGGACATCAGGCTGGCAACTCGGCACCATAAAAATCTACTGCCAATAATTAGCAGACCGGAGTTCCGCTGTGGCGACCCCTAACCAGGAAAAGCCGAAAAGACAAAGAAGAAGATGTGGCAATATGGATAGCAAATAGCCTGAAATAAAGAACTCACAGTTTTTGCCTTATCAGGAAGTATGAAAGTGGCCTATCCTATCTCACAGAGCTTGGTGCTGAAAAATCTCCTTTTTGTAATTTACTTCTTAGATCCCCAAGCAGAGAGTGAAGATCTCTGGCTAACAAAGTCTGCTGATGACTGTTGTAAGTTACTCTATTACACCCAAATCCCACAGAATGAACTCTCCCTTATAATCTCTTGGCAAACTAAAAATGGTCTAAAAGTAAATGATAAAAAAATGTAGTAACTTCACTTTTGCTTGATAATTGCTCATCATACAATATAGACAGCACACTATTACAAAATGAAAATGTAGATGGAGGCTTAGGAACTCGGGTTGATAATTCCCCCTCTTTTGACCTTCATGAGACAACGTTTGTCAGGAACTCCTTTTATTTAGAAAAACTAACTACCAAAGAGTTATCATCAATGTAAAAAGAGGTAATTACTTAATTTTCATGCCAATGCCCCCTCCTCAATGTATCTCACCAAACATATCAGACAATTATAAAGACCACCATTGGTTCTTAACCAAAAGGATCACAGCCCTAAACTTCCTGAGCTATCAAGGTAGACAGAAAGCTTTATCTCTTGATTCAGTGTCTTATAGATATATTTTTGAGGGGATATCTCTGTTCCACTTGCCATGCCATTAGATACCCAGCTGTCCTGTATCAATGCAAGTCCAATATCTATTTTAATTCTATAACCAGGGACCTAAATCACCAGCAGATTAATAACATGTGGTGGAGGGACTGGTTTATAAGCCGTTTCCTCCCAAACCTCTGGAATAAACTTCCCCTGTACCATAAGCAGTGTGACTCACTGTTTTCCTTTAAACCTAACCTAGACTGGTATCCACAGCTATACTCCAGGACTGATTGGCATGACCCACCCAAAGAAAGAAAGTGCATCTCGAGGGAGGATACCAGAAAGGCCTAAATGGTCATAAGACTCAATAGCGAATATTTTTGACTCTGTTACAGTCAGAAGAACATGTCTGGGTATGAAGTTGTATGATCAGAACCACAGGCTATCTGCCTCCTTCTGTCCCTACTATGGATCTACCAATTAGGTAATCAAAGTCCTGCCATTACAAAGAGCCATTTTTCAGCAAATCCATCCACTCATAGCCCCGCTTCCTTCATATTCCATATAAGACGTTTTTGTGTAAATATCTCTTGGCCATTGCATTTAAACTTTGTTTTAAAGAGAGTAGCAAGTGAATTTTAATACACTATACTGAGAATGCAAGTCTCCCAAATCAGATATATTCATAAAACAAAATTCCATAAAGAAACGCTGCCATTATATCCTACTGTCCATACATGACAGCTCTTGTTATGAGAAAGATACAGAGGTAATGTTCACATTAACATCCAAATTACCAATATTTCACTCAAGACTGCTGACATGGTGTCTGCAAGGAATACAGAAAAAAGCAGAAAGATCTTAGAACCTGAAAACATGGCCATGATTGGCATGATGATGATGGCTGCCAGACTGTTAAATAACTGAAAAAAATGAAGCATGCTCATGACTAGATTACAGACATTTAAGCAAATGCATTGTAAACTGCATACCTTCATCATAGATACCAAATCCTCACAGTATTAATATTCTTACCAGTTTTCTTAATGTGGGCGACGTCTTTGGTCACTGCTGCAGACTCGCTGAGGCCACACCTGTTTTCTGAAAATACTCGGAAAATATATGAATTCCCCATGATCAAGTCAGAAACAGTGCAGTTTGTTCGGTGATAATGCTCTGCAACTGAGAAATATTCCTATCAGGAGAGAGAAAAAATATGAAAAATATGTTGGTATAGAATATACATTTAAATAGGAAGGCAAAACTGTTTGCAAATAATAATACCAGATGGAGTGTGTAGCACTAAAAAATGTCACATATATACACACACACAAACACACATACACACACACATGCATATGTATACACACACACACACACACACACACACACACACACACACACACACACACACACACACACACACACACACACACACACACACACACACACACACACACACACACACACACACACACACACACACACACACACACACACACACACACACACACACACACACACACACACACACACACATCACACATACACACACACACACACACACACACACACACACACACACTCGGTCTCTTAGCCCACGATGATCTAGTATCTTCCAATACTAAATAAATAAAACAATAATGAAGGAGATTGATATCAATAGATGGGTTTAATATAGCATTTAAACCCTTCTTTTTATCCTTAAGCAATCCTTTTCCTTCATTAAATCATACAAATACTTTCAGTAATTTCTTTGTGGTTTTATTAAAATCCAGAGACCACATTTGCCAATTATCTTGACTTCCTCAGATCTAAACTAGTTGAGCAATTGCTTTGTGCGGAGGGCTAGTGGTCCTATTGTTATAGCCCAAACAGCTGTGGCATTGGGAGCTCTCAATTCCTTGGACATAGGCATGCAGATAGTTGGTAAAAAAATGTGTAAGTTTGTATATCAGGCCACTCTTGAGCTAGAGATTAAACATAGTCTGAGGATTCCATCATACATCCAAATTTGCTTGAATAATTGGATTGAGTCTTGTGGTATCTGATTTGGGAGCAGAACATTACTGGAACTCAAACTCCCTTTCCTTTCACAGTCCATCCTATTTGTATGTGTGATAAGTCTGTTTTTATGAGATTGAATTCCCCTTTTCAAAAACAATTATTTAAAAAAAATCACAGTTCTTTCATATTTACCTAAAATTTACAGTCTAGAATCACTGACTGCTTTATGTGGCTTGTGTAATGATACTGGTGTTTGGGACATCCTCCACTCACCAGAGACTCTGTTTTATTAGTTGAACATCTTTTTTCCTCATTATTGCATTAACAGGTCACCTTATATACTGCTCACACTTAAGGGGACCTAGCCTGCCTTGGACTGGTGCCATTTGTTTTAGTGCTAGCAAACATTACGAATTATACTGAATCCAGTGTGTAAAATAAAATAAAAATAAACATATCCCTCAGATTTCTTATGGGTGTGTATGTGAACCATTAACATGGGGTTTAGTACATCATTTATTAACTCTACTGGATACAAGATAATGAAAAAAATATATTGGGTCATGACTGACAGGTTTGTAGTGATCTACCACAAGGGGCTACCCTGAAACCTTTTCGTTAATATAAAGTAATGAGTTTAAGTGAGCCCAAAACAGATAAAATAGTTAAAAGATCATGTTAGGCTGTTCCTTACCCTACTCATTTGTTTCTGTTTTGTAATCAATAAACTAACTAAGCCCTTTTCACTCCTGTATGACATGCCACATATCAGACCCTCTTTATATTCTGAGTGTATAATATGGGGTGCTGGAGATATACCTCAGATGTATAAATGAATAATCAAAAACTTAGCAATAGTCTCAGCGCCGATATGCAAATGAATTGGGGGAGGCTTCTGTAATGTGGATTATAGTAGTACGGTTGTAGTAATGGTATGTTTTGACCTATAAAGGTCGATGAAAAAAATTAAATAATACATGTCTGAGAGCAAAATGTTGTCTATTCATTTATAATTTCCCAGGAGGACAGTCAGCTGGTATGGAGGTAACTTACTTGCAGCATTATGAAGAGAGCCATTGAGAGCCATGATTCCTGTGTCTAGATACTATAGCAATAACCCACGCCTGGGTGTGGGTAATGCTAAATTTACCCACGGTTGGCGTGGTTTGGTCCCGAGGGCCAAGCCCGAGGGACCAAACAAAGCCAACCGTGGGTAAATTTAGCATTACCCACACCCAGAAGTGGTTATTGCTATTATATTATGACATTATTTAAGAAAAGAAACTGTTACTTTTCTTAAATAATGGCATAGTATAATGCCTGTTTACTGCCCTTCCGCAGATGTCTGGCATCCGGCAGTTCTGATGTACTGCGCCTGCGCAGTACATCAGAGTTGTGAGCAAAAGCGGAGAAAGCAAGATCTCCATTGCTTTTATGTCTCGCTATGTTAAAGGAGTTTAACATGCGAGAGTTTAAAATAAGCAACGGACATCTCTGTTGCTTATTTTAAAACTGTCTCGCCATGTTAAACTCATTTAACATAGCGAGACACTAAAAGCAACGGAGATCTTGCTTTCTCCGTTTTAACAGCCCCTGTCTCGCTATGTTAAATGGGTTTAACATGGCGAGACTTTAAAATAAGCAACGGAGATCTCCGTTGCTTATTTAAAGCTGTCTCGCCATGTTAAACCCATTTAACATAGCAGACAGTGTTTAAACGAAGTTATACTAATGGAAAAAAGTCCGGGCGACCGGACCTTTTTCTATTAGTATAACTCGATTTACAACGGGCACGCTGGCCAATCAGCGTGCACGTTTTGGGGGGATCATGGTATAATAGGTTTTAATGCATGCACCTGACCAAGAAGTGCTGTGTTGTGTGGGGTCTGGGCTGTAGCTATGATTGCAGTATAAAACTGCCTTAAGTACCATTGTTCTGCTCTCTTCCATTTATGTAGGAGTGGGTTTACCACTTGTACAAATATTAGTGCATGTGAAAACTGTTGTATAAGTAATATTAAAAGTATTAATAATATCACACCATGTGGGAATCTGTCCTGTGTATATTAGGGCAGTGAAATGGAAATCCATTAAAAAACTCCCAATGTTTAAATTACTTGACCCAATTCTGAAAGTTAAAAGGTGCATATGAGTTAAGCTGCCTGTTTGTGTATTAAGCTATACTGCCACACTATGCAGAAGGGGACAGAGATTTGATCATTTTGTGTATTCACCTTAATTTCTGATGTTCCACTATCTTTTATGCTTAGTTGGAGAGTGTTCTTCGTACTTTTAATTTATTAGTGACTCTGAGGTTATTACTTACTTTCTTTGGCTCAGATTAATTTGGGTAAGAAGTTGATTAGTTATAGTAAAATAGCACCACACAGGGATATGCCCCTTAATTGTTAAAGTTGTGTAGCAGTCATACACTTAAACTGAATAATACTAAAATAATACTAGAATGTCTTGCCAACTGCTAGGGCTAATCAAACATGTTTACCAGTAGATAACTGGGTGGACTGTGGTTTGTAAATTTTTTTAAATGACCCTCTGTCCTTAGAGCCCCAGGGGTGTGGTAAGGTTATTCAATTGTTGGGAGCTTAACCCCAAAGTCTCTCCATTGTAGTACGTAATGCTTCTGATTATTCCAAGTACAGCCCTGTCCTTTCCTTTAAGGGTCCAGTTGCATGATCTAAAACGAAAAACAAGAAAAGAGGGTAAAGGAGCCATGGAAGGCAACTAACCTGAATAGTCTGGAATGCCATCCTTAAACCTCTGCACTCTAGTGGAGTGCTCATGGTTAGCCATGAGAAGTACATGAGTGGGTTTCCTTATGGGTTCAATAATGCTTTCTGTATCAGGAGTTGTTCTCAATTGGCTAAGCAAATTCAGAGTGTCTCCTTTACTTTTGAACTAATGGAAATGTTTAGATTCTTAAATCTGGTCTAAGTTGCTTAGTACAATAAGTAAAAAAAAAGAAAAAAAAGAAACCGGGGGGGTGTTATATGGGAGGGAGGTTCAAGGACTATGATTACATATCTGTGGCTTAACATGGGGGGAGGGCATCTGCATTTCCATTTCCAAAGCCATCATATTTAAGGGTCAAGTCTAGCAAGAAAGACCATGGGAAGCGCTATTGCTGTCAAATACTTATGTCTAAGCTCAGTTGCCTCAAAGCACTGCATCTATGGCCCAAACTTATAGAAATTTTAAAACCATCATCATGTACATAATTCTTGCAATTTGTGAAAAGGACTCCATCAAACCGCAGCTAGGATCACCAGCTAGGGTACTTTGAAATTAGCAAAAGGTAGGTGGAACTAACAATACTGTCTTCAAAAGTGCTTTTTGGTCCATAGCTTGCCTAAATATTGGAAGCTGCTACATCTATACAAATGGTGATACCTCGCAATTTAATTGCACAGTGCCTTATCTATCTTTCTATCTATACACACAGAGGTATTTAAACATAAAATGGTTCAAAGTAAATATAGCATTGGATGGAAAAAAGCAGCTACACTACTAATTAAATTATGTGACGATGTTAAAACCGTTGAGAATGCATGCTTTTGGACAAATATAACTTTTGTCTGCTTTTGGAAAGCCACCTTTTATCATTTGTCCTCCATCTGTATTTGTTTATTTATTTTGATAATTAAATTGGTGGACTGGTCTCAGAACCCTGTTCAGCCATGAGTCAGGTACAGTGGGAATATACAACAGTATTACATCATAAAGACATTAAAATGTAACATGTATTACATAGCTACATTGTTTATGCTTAGCATCAAAGTCAAAATGTATTGATACAATGAACTCAACAGAAAATCTATATAGTTTTAGATTCAGTAGACACAGATATAAATTAAGAGAAAAAAAACAGCCAGAAAAAAACGAAATATTTTCAATGTTTATATATATTTTCTTGAAAGGTCATGTCTACTAAACTTGGTGAACTTCTCTGAGAAGGTCACCAAAGCAATAGGCAAGGAGAAAATGGTACATACAGCCTACCTGGACCTGGCTAAGGCACTTGATATCATACCCCACTGGGGTGTTGTTGAGAAATCATTGAACTGAGCATAATACCCTACATAACTTTCTGAAGTGACAGCTAGTTCACAGACAGGACCCAGGAAGTCTGGATTGGTGAGACCACCTCCACTAAGGGTCACCAGTGGAGTACCTCGGGGCTCCATGCTAAGACTGCTCCTATTTGACATCTACTTCTCAGAGGTAAAGACTAATGCCAATGGCCTTTGGCTGACCAAGTGCACAGATGACTGCAAACTGGGAACTATCATAGATTCCGCCCACAACAAAAACCTCTTACAAGAGGATGTAACAGACAAGTGACTAGTGCCAAAGGTCACAGATTAAAACTCAATGTAAAAAAATGGAGAAGAGTGCATTTTGGGAAAATAGCCACCCAGGCTAACAACTCCATTGATAAGACTCCCCTAGCAGTTGATTTGATAGTCAGGGATCTGGAAATATATGCACATAATAATCCGGCCTTTGACCGAATGTGGTCAAGGTAGTAAGAAAATCATTCTATGTCATCCAGCTCATAAGTAAGGGCATGGCATCCAGTTCCAGAGAAGTTATAGTGCCGCCATATTTGGCCCTTATCAGACCTTGCATTCAGTATAATGCTCCTTCAGCATTTACCTGACCAGACGTATGCAACAACTGGAACATCCTTGAAGCTTCATTACCAGGAGAATCCAGGGTATAAACAAATTGCCTTATGTGGAACACTTTAAAGCCCTGTCTCTGTACTCATCCTCCTACAGATTAATGAGAGGTGTTCTATGCCTGGAATGCAAGGCATCCTTAGATCCATCTCTGATGGACCTCTTGCACATCTGCAAAAAAATGAACATCATCAGAACCACTAGATCCAAGGATTTAAATTCTGTTTGTGACATAAATAAGATATGTTGGCAAGACAGATATGTAACTTAGAGGATCCCATGCCCTGAGACAGGCTCCCCGTCCATGTGAAGCAGAGTCCATCTCCAACCCTATTTAAGCATACCCTTCACCAATGGATTGGAAATCGGAAATTCTCCCCAGGTCTGGCACTGATGTCTCTTATAAACAGAGGCAGACAATAACTATGCCAAACTAATATACCCCCCACATATAATCTTTAGAAACTTCCAAACTAAGAGAACCCCTCCTAATAAATACCCATGATATATAGGGACACAATTGGGTTGAGTTGTGTGGCTAGGCTTATAAAGGCCTCAGTAATCATTAGCCTAACATTTACCCTTGAAACTACCTATGAACCTTTGAAAAGATCTGTAGAAGGTATATTTGGTGATTTTCTTTCAGGTAAAAACTGACTGGATCAAAAATTTGTGGTAGCACTATGAAATCCTAAGATACTCACACCCAGTTGTAACTATTGCTAAGTTATAGTACCTCATTGCAAACAGTCGCTTTTCAAAAAGGGTGAATACCAGTAAACGTAACAATACAATCGTGTTACCCTTATAAACTAATAAGACATAAACCACTAACCTTTGTCAATGAATTAATGAAAATGGCTTACTTATGAGAAAATTAGGTAAAAGTAAAGACCAGTTTATATAAGCCAGTAACTGACTGCATGGGGAAAGAAAAAGTTTTAAACACTTAGTTGCCAATTTTCCTTCTGCTTTCAATAGATGCAGTAAATTACCACTGATTCACTAAAACTATGAATGGCCGAAGATGGCAAACTGCAGGTTATCAGTGTTTTAGCTTACTATGAATGGCCGAAGAGGGCAAACTTGCAGGTTATCAATGTTTTAGCTTACTATGAGAGGCTGAAGATGGCAAACTTGCAGGTTATCAATGTTTTAGCTTACTATGAATGGCCGAAGATGGCAAACTTGCAGGTTATCAGTGTTTTAGCTTACTATGAATGGCCGAAGATGGCAAATTTGCAGGTTATCAGTGTTTTAGCTTACTATGAATGGCCGAAGATGGCAAACTTGCAGGTTATCAATGTTTTAGCTTACTATGAATGGCCAAATATGGCAAACTTGCAGGTTATCAATGTTTTAGCTTACAATGAATGGCTGAAGATGGCAAACTTGCAGGTTATCAGTGTTTTAGCTTACTATGAACGGCCGAAGATGGCAAACTTGCAAATTATCAGTGTTTTAGCTTACTATGAATGGCCGAAGATGGCAAACCTGCAGGTTATCAGTGTTTTAGCTTACTATGAATGGCTGAAGATGGAAAATTTGCAGGTTATCAGTGTTTTAGCTTACTATGAATGGCCGAAGATGGCAAACTTGCAGGTTATCAGTGTTTTAGCTTACTATGAATGGCCGAAGATGGCAAACTTGCAGGTTATCAGTGTTTTAGCTTACTATGAATGGCCGAAGATGGCAAACTTGCAGGTTATCAGTGTTTTAGCTTACTATGAATGGCCGAAGATGGCAAACTTGCAGGTTATCAGTGTTTTAGCTTACTATGAATGGCCGAAGATGGCAAACTTGCAGATTATCAGTGTTTTAGCTTACTATGAATGGCTGAAGATGGCAAACTTGCAGGTTATCAGTGTTTTAGCTTACTATGAATGGCCGAAGATGGCAAATTTGCAGGTTATCAGTGTTTTAGCTTACTATGAATGGCCGAAGATGGCAAACTTGCAGGTTATCAGTGTTTTAGCTTACTATGAATGGCCGAAGATGGCAAACTTGCAGGTTATCAGTGTTTTAGCTAACTATGAATGGTCGAAGATGGCAAACTTGCAGGTTATCAGTGTTTTAGCTTACTATGAATGGCCGAAGATGGCAAACTTGCAGGTTATCAATGTTTTAGCTTACTATGAATGGCCGAAGATGGCAAACTTGCAGGTTATCAGTGTTTTAGCTAACTATGAATGGTCGAAGATGGCAAACTTGCAGGTTATCAGTGTTTTAGCTTACTATGAATGGCCGAAGATGGCAAACTTGCAGGTTATCAATGTTTTAGCTTACTATGAATGGCCGAAGATGGCAAACTTGCAGGTTATCAGTGTTTTAGCTAACTATGAATGGCCGAAGATGGCAAACTTGCAGGTTATCAGTGTTTTAGCTTACTATTTATGTGGAAACAGTATTTTCCCTTCTGTACAGTGACTGTAATATGCTTTACTACTTCAAAAGAAAATACAGAAATTCCGAGTTAGCTTTCTGTGCAAGTTATACATTTCCCACATCCAGACAGGAATATGCAGAGAAAGAAAAGAGCATCAATCGTGGTTTAGTATTCCTATATGGTTAGCATTGTTTTTAAAAATAAAACAACTTTTTTCTCCCTTTTAAATCAAGCTGCTTAGGACATACAAATGGACATATGCGCACATGTGCATGTGCGCGTGCACACATACACACACATAATACAAACGGAGTATCATTCCAACATGAGGTAATGTAGCTTGTGACAGCAAGCAGTGAATATAAAAATAGTAAACAGTTATACACAGCTATATTACTTCTAAAAAGAACAGTGGCCTTGACAGAAGACATGATTTACTATGATTAATCACAGCTTGCTTGGTTGTGGATCAATTAACTACAGCCAAAAAAAATCACCAAATTCAAGATTCAACACATTTAACAGGATATACAACTGCTAACTTTATACACTGCTCCTCCAGAGAAGTCATGTATTAACTATAACATTTACCTCCCCTATTAAGCTTTTTTTTCTATTGTAGCACATAGCAAGTTAGGAAAATCTTAAAGTAACATTTGCAATCATTAGAAGTCTTAAAGTGAACAACATTGAAACATCCCTGTCCCTAGATAACTCTGAAATCTGTATAATCATAGAATTGTAGTTGAAGGAAATCTCTGCTTTTCCACAGATTATATAGTGTAGCACCTGTGATTGTTACAGGCACTTCAGGAGAGGATTACAAATTATTCATATTTTTAGAAGAATCTCACATCAAGGCTGGAACCTACAACAATGAGGACAAACTCTCAACATTGCATTTAATCAAGAATAATATTTTCAGGGCTTTTACAATACTTTTTAACAGACTATTGAACAATGGAAGTGTGTTGACAAATGGCAGAGATTTGTATTCTTAGGCGGGAGGGAAATTAGGGTTACTTGACAGCCAGTTAATTACTAAGACAGTAGATTAATTTGTTTACCTGGAAAAGAATGAAAAGAATGGACATGGGTTGGGTGAAGAAACACTGAATGAACTCAGCTCTTACATAATGATCAGTACTTTGAACAATTAACTGCTGCCTTAGATGAAGGCCATGTATGTCCAAAATCATATCTGGATCTGGCAAAAACATCTGACACATTTCTACACTTATATATAATGAATAAGCAGACAGTTAGGAATAAATTACTATAAAGGAACTGGATCAAAAACTAGTTACTTAGCAGAACATGTAGAGCTGAACTGGTTAGAATATTTGCAAACAGTGCAAATGACCAGTGGAGACTCTCAGGGTTTATTGCTGAGAAGTTCAAATTTTGTTTCCTCTTTTCATAGGCTGTGGATGACTAAGTCTAGCTGACATAATATTCAAATGGTCACATTCTGGGAAGGATTGTTCTATATGTAACAGTGCAATAGGTAGAACTAGACAGGATTTACTATGATTAATCACAGCTTGCTTGGTTGTGGTTCAATTAACTACAGCCAAATTGTCACACAACCATACTTGATCACAAATCCAAGAAATTATCACACACACACACACACACACACACACACACACACACACACACACACACACACACACATCATTATGCCTTTTACAAAATCTATTCCCTGATGTGGTGTAATCCCCAGATCCCATTCAGGTATAAAACCAAAGAAAAACTCAAAACGTTCTCCACAATGAAAAAACAAAGCCTATCAGCAATGAAAATCCATCAAGTTATTAATAACATCAATAGCAAAAGCTTCCCAGCCTTCCAGCTGTGATTATGTGAGCTGTGATCACAAGTGACTTGATAAGCAGTCGTTCTCCCAACAATTGGCACATTTATATTAACCTAAAAATAGTCTCATGTTCACCATTAGGGCATGTACTATCATGCACATTGATAAGATTATTGTAACCTTTGATTATAAAATTAATTGACCTATACTCATGATAGGCATTACCAAATGGGAGCTAAATATAATCTTGGGTGACAGCACTCAACAAATACCAAGTAGTTAAGAAGGTGCAGTAACTGAAAAGTTTGCTAATAGTAAAGAAATTATCCGGATGATTCAGTATGATATATTGATCATCTTCATTACTTGTTTAAGCAGTTAAAATTCACTTGAACTTTTTTCAAACAAAACTTATATTTGGTAATATAAAACAATTGTTCTTGCTGAAATTATAAAGTATGCTTCCACTTCAAAATAGTGTCCATTTTTATTTACATAAGCATTGAAAATTTCACTGAAATATTTCTGTATAAATATAGAAAAAACTGTAACCATAGCTATCTGAACTTTTTGCTTTTCATTTTAATTTTTCAACTTTCTATACTTTTTTTATTTTTTTCTGTAATTTCTGAGTCATCTCTAAGTTGTCACTTTAATGACATTTTTACTATGTATGAACATTGCATCACTTGTTTATAATGCTACATAAAATTAATTTATTAATTTTCATTAGTCTATGAATTATCACACATAATGTCATTGCATGATTTCCTGCAATAGCTGATAATTAATAAGTTCATTTGATTGATGCACACTTTTGCAAATACATATAAATACAGTTAGTGTATACTGGTTGCTATAATATTTGCCCAGCAATGATTTTGTTTGACCTGCTATTCATGATTATTGCATCTTAAAAAGTTTGCTTGCTATTATCCAGCAGTTATTATGCATGTCAAATTCAGTTGTCTATGCCTCCAAATCATACTGCATTATTTTATTTTATGCATAATGAATTTTATCCTCTTTTCATCAATATTTTATATATATATATCATCAAATTTGCCATATATTACCCAGAAGGACTACTTGGTTAAGTGACGTGCTCGAAGACATGCAATAGGGAAATGGAGGTTGAGGGAATCGCACTTTACAGGGTGAAGTTTGTTTCCAACTCTTGCATCTTCTTTTAAAAAATTAATTTAATTGCATCCATGCATCTGATGAAGTAGCTTTGCTATGAAAGTGCTTATGCCTTTACAATTTGCCCAATAAAAACAGATTTAGTTTGGAGTTCTTTGGTCATCCTTGGATCCTGTTTTCCATTTTTTGTGCTCTACAATTTCTTTGGTGGACCCAAGTTCTGGTACTGGTTGGTAGTTCTGTTTTACTTTATTCAAGAAAAAAATATGCTGAGTACTGCTTGCCATTGCAGTCTCAGCTACGGTGCATGCTGGGATTTATGGTAGAATGTCAGGCTAGAACTAAGACAAACTAGTTAAATGCAATCTGCTATAATACATAAACACTTAAGATAAGCAAGTTTTTATTAAATGTTGAAAATCTAAATGCGTTTGCAAACTGTAACTATAGTATATAATAGTATTTTGGAATTACAAATAATATTTTAAACAACCCCCTTTAACAGTAAGTTTATATGAATAACTGGTTCCCTGATAATCTTCAAAATAAAATTATAATGTGCTATTTCAGTCAGATGTCATTTAATTTTTTTTTTTTTTGTTGAAATAGAACATAAGTAAAAATGATGCGGATTTATAAAATGGCACACATATATATATATATATATATATATATATGCGGATTTATAAAATGGCACACTATATATATATATATATATATATATATATATATATTTATATATATATATATATATATATATATATATATATATATATATATATTATATATATATATATATATATATATATATATATATATATAATATCCTTTGTTCTATTTATTTTTGCTAATCATTTATGCACCAGATGTCAGAGAAGGTTGATGTACTTGGAAGAATGCCAATGTACTCAAGGCCACATAGAGAACTAATAGCAGTGGTGCGACCTCAAACTTATAGTTACAGTTTTATTAACTGATTGACTAAATACACACTTTAGAGGTGTGTGTGTGTGTGTGTGTGTGTGTGTGTGTGTGTGGGGGGGGGGGTAACATAATGGTTAGGGTAAAATAAAACAGAGACGCAGACAGCTGTAAAATCCAGGATAGGCCTTTACTGAGTGCAAAACACAAGCGCTTTCACAATCTAGCTTCTTCAGGTGTAACAAAGCACTTAAAACAGACACACCTATATACTCACTGCATATCAAATGTCTGAAGTCATATGACTAAGCATCACTAAAGCAAATCCTTTAAAGCTATACTAACATGAATTACATTCTAACCAACTAGATGTAAAAGACAATATTTATACAAGACAATGATAAAAATTACGATGACAAAAAATACTATATTCCTTCCTAAATAAATACATATAAATATATAAACATTATATATCAATAAATAATATATTTTAATAATCAATTCCTAACCTGCAAAAAACAAATAAATAATTCATATGTCAAAGTTTCATATATAAAAACACATATACATAAACCTATGACTTTATCTGCGAAGAGGCCTCATTTTAAGTTTCGGTCTCAGGGGAATACATTCATTTAGGCCATGTCCTTCTGTACCCATCAATTTAGTTATCCACATGGCTTCTACACTTTCTGTCCTGTTGCAGATATCTCCTTCTTATATTCTCCTGCAACAGGGCTATGACTCTGAATCTAAAATGTGGGTCATATCAGTATTCATAACGTGTCTGGCTAAAGCATTCACCTTATTACCCTTCCTAATATTATAGAGATGCTCTCTGATGCGTTCCTTTAAACTCCTATCTGTCTTCCCAACATAGAATTTGGCACATACACAGCAATTGGCTAAGTAAACTACATGTTGGCTCAGACAGTCAGCTCTAATGTCAAAATGAAAATCTCGATCCAAATCTGGATGGTAAAAGCGATCACTAGTGTCTATATACTGGCACCAATTGCAACTGCCACAAGGTCTCATCCCTCCTCTACCATTACTCATCTGCCCATCTCTCGGATAACAGAGTATCCTCTTCAGAGATCTATTGTTCCTGAAACTAAATCTGGGTACTGTGTCCACCAAGCCAGCTACCTCATGATCAGTCAGCAGAATTTGCCAATGTTTCTTAACTATTTCAGTGTACTTGTGTACATCAGCGGTGTATTTCAAGGACATCCTAAGTTTATAATTGGTGGATGCCTCTTGTCTTTCACTTCCATGATTAAACTTCCTTGAAAAATATGGCATGGCTTGATCTTTTCTCCTACCTACTGCTTGCGGTACATCTTTCCTAAGAGTATTATCATTGTATCCCCTGTCTCCCAAATACACCATCACTTTCTCCACTTCCTTGCTGAAGTCCTCATCTCTCACATTGAGCCTAGAGGCTCTCATCACTTGATTGGTTATTACATTTTTAAAAATATGTGGTGGATGCGCGTTGCTCCTATGCAATAAATGATTTACATGGCAGTCCTTCCTGTATTGTTTGGTGTACACTCCACCTTCAATACATTTAACTATCTCCACATCCAAAAAATCCATATTATTTTTTGAAGACCTATGAGTAAATTGTAAAAATGATGTGCTCATGTTTATAAATTCTAAAAAATCAGATAGCTGCTGTTCACTGCCTCCCCACACAATAAAGACATCATCTACAAATCTATGGTAAAAAGGGAGTAAATGAATATAAGGACCTTTCAAAATATATGAATCTTCCCATTTGACCATGACTGCATTGGCGTAGCTATTGGCACAAGATGTTCCCATAGCTACGCCGCTGCATTGCCTGTAGAACTGCTCATCAAATAAAAATAAATTATGCTCTAAAACCAACCCCAACAATGTGAGTAACAAACGTATCTTCTCTGGTGTATATTCTGTATACACCTCTAAAAAGTCCTTCACTGCTGCCAATCCTACTGCATTCAGAATGATAGTAAATAAGGACACGACATGTAATGTAACAAACATTATATTGGAATCATACTCTTCAACAAACTCATATAAATCCCTTAAAAAGTGTTCCGTGTCTTTGAGAACGTACTTATTGCTGTCTAAAACAGGTCTCAAGTGTTTCTCTACGAAAATCGAGACTGGTTCAGTACACCAACCTCTGCTAGAGACAATAGGTCTCATTGGAGGGTTGACAACTGATTTATGCACTTTTGGAAGGCCTTGCAATATGGGTATAGTGGGTTTATGTACCAAAAAATATTCCAAAAGTTTCTCATCTATCATACCATTTGTAAATAGCCCTTTCAATACCATACGTACTCTTGAAATATAACCTGATACCTGTTCAACTCCTATTATTTTGTAAGAAGAGTAATTCTTTAGAATGGCAGATATACTATTTTTATAACTATCTCTATCTAACACCACTATGAGACCCCCTTTGTCTGCTGGTCTCACAATAATTTGTTCATTCCTTTCTAATTCTAATAACGCTTCTCTTTCCTGTCGTGTCATATTCTGCTTTAAATTATTGTGTGGCTTAAATCCCTGTTTAACATTAGCCTCATATATATCTTGTATGCACAATTTCTCAAAAGCATTGACTAAAACATTACTATTAGGCATGAAAGAGCTGGGTTTGGAAAACCCTACACATTTGCTATTAGCGTCTGCATTATCTTTATACAAAAGTTTCAAGTTTAAATTTCTGGCAAACATCTTAATGTCCAAAATAACTTCTG
The DNA here is from genome assembly GCF_019279795.1 of Protopterus annectens. NCBI lineage: Eukaryota > Metazoa > Chordata > Ceratodontiformes > Protopteridae > Protopterus > Protopterus annectens. The sequence continues at coordinate 269,752,035 of NC_056741.1, read as the reverse complement.
CATAGCAGGAGTAACTCGTAGGGATAAACGATAGCCCTTTACATAAGACAGATAAATGATAGTCATTCAATAAAAATTTAGATAAATTCAACACTAAGTTCTTTTGTTGTTCATGAATGCCTTTTTTATACTCATCTGATTTTCTTGAGGTTGTTCCCATTTCCTCTTGCCCCTCGTAGTGCTTCTCCCTCTCGACTGTTCTCTGTTGGACTTGAAGCCATACGTTTTCATCGGCAGCGGAAAGTCTATGTTGTACTGTTGTAAAAAATCCCCAGGCAAAGAATCTCCTAAACCATTTCGTTCTTCATGATGAATTTGCGCCATCGTAAAAATGACCTTCCTCCTCGCTCCCTGGTCAACTTGCCTAGTTGTAACATCATCATTGCTCGCTGCTGGATTAATCTCTGTCATCTCCGCCATATTCGTGCTTCCCCTCGTGTCTGGGTCTGTCATCACCGGTGTTGCCACTTCCATTCTGGTGGCTGATGTCATCACTTCCGGTCTATGTGATGGATCAGTAGAATCACTCTCCCTCGTCTCTCGTTCATCCCTGGGCCACATGAAAATATTCCCTGTATGGAAATCGCCTCTATCTCTAATTATTTTCCCCACCTTCACTTTCTGTAGTTTGTTTTCATAATGTAACAAGGAGCCCATAATTTCTTCCATATATTCATCTATAACCTTAACTGGAAAGTTATTGCACAGTCTCTTATAAAGTACATTGATGTTACCCACGGAGTTAGCCATCTCTCTCGGCCGCTGAGATTAATGCACGCAAATACCCAAAACTGGCTTGTAAATTAATCCTCTGCCATTCTTCTAGTAACTGATTGTCCCCATTATGAAATGAGGGCATTTTGAGTATGCGTAATCCTCGAGGTATGATCTGTTCTCTTAAACATACCTCGAGATGATATTTCTCAAATTGGCTCCTTTTTAACTTATGCAGTTCTTTTTCTAGGGCAAACAGTTCAGTTTTTAGTGCTATAACATCGTATGAGACACTGTTGGTGTTGTCCAGAACCATAGCAGAACAATTCATAAGTGGATTTTCCTTCTTATTAATATCAGTGAAATAGTTGTCTAACTTCTTACTGTATACTCTCTCCAAGGGTGTAGAATTGGTAGTATCCAAGGTAATAATGTCTTCAGCCATCTTAGTGGGTTCTCTGGCAGCCAAAAACTGACTAAAGAACAAAAAACAACCTGCCAAAAAGAGAACACCCACTGAAACGTCCCCAAAGAACTGTAGACAAATAATGTAAAATAAAACAGAGACGCAGACAGCTGTAAAATCCAGGATAGGCCTTTACTGAGTGCAAAACACAAGCGCTTTCACAATCTAGCTTCTTCAGGTGTAACAAAGCACTTAAAACAGACACACCTATATACTCACTGCATATCACATGTCTGAAGTCATATGACTAAGCATCACTAAAGCAAATCCTTTAAAGCTATACTAACATGAATTACATTCTAACTAACTAGATGTAAAAGACAATATTTATACAAGACAATGATAAAAATTACGATGACAAAAAATACTATATTCCTTCCTAAATAAATACATATAAATATATAAACATTATATATCAATAAATAATATATTTTAATAATCAATTCCTAACCTGCAAAAAACAAATAAATAATTCATATGTCAAAGTTTCATATATAAAAACACATATACATAAACCTATGACTTTATCTGCGAAGAGGCCTCATTTTAAGTTTCAAATGCAGCGGCGTAGCTATGGGCACATCTTGTGTCAATAGCTACGCCAATGCAGTCATGGTCAAATGGGAAGATTCATATATTTTGAAAGGTCCTTATATTCATTTACTCCCTTTTTACCGTAGATTTGTAGATGATGTCTTTATTGTGTGGGGAGGCAGTGAACAGCAGCTATCTGATTTTTTAGAATTTATAAACATGAGCACATCATTTTTACAATTTACTCATAGGTCTTCAAAAAATAATATGGATTTTTTGGATGTGGAGATAGTTAAATGTATTGAAGGTGGAGTGTACACCAAACAATACAGGAAGGACTGCCATGTAAATCATTTATTGCATAGGAGCAGCGCGCATCCACCACATATTTTTAAAAATGTAATAACCAATCAAGTGATGAGAGCCTCTAGGCTCAATGTGAGAGATGAGGACTTCAGCAAGGAAGTGGAGAAAGTGATGGTGTATTTGGGAGACAGGGGATACAATGATAATACTCTTAGGAAATATGTACCGCAAGCAGTAGGTAGGAGAAAAGATCAAGCCATGCCATACTTTTCAAGGAAGTTTAATCATGGAAGTGAAAGACAAGAGGCATCCACCAATTATAAACTTAGGATGTCCTTGAAATACACCACTGATGTACACAAGTACACTGAAATAGTTAAGAAACATTGGCAAATTCTGCTGACTGATCATGAGGTAGCTGGCTTGGTGGACACAGTACCCAGATTTAGTTTCAGGAACAAAAGATCTCTGAAGAGGAGACTCTGTTATCCGAGAGATGGGCAGATGAGTAATGGTAGAGGAGGGACGAGACCTTGTGGCAGTTGCAATTGGTGCCAGTATATAGACACTAGTGATCGCTTTTACCATCCAGATTTGGATCGAGATTTTCATTTTGACATTAGCGCTGACTGTCTGAGCCGACATGTAGTTTACTTAGCCAATTGCTGTGTATGTGCCAAATTCTATGTTGGGAAGACAGATAGGAGTTTAAAGGAATGCATCAGAGAGCATCTCTATAATATTAGGAAGGGTAATAAGGTGAATGCTTTAGCCAGACACGTTATGAATACTGATATGACCCACATTTTTAGATTCAGAGTCATAGCCCTGTTGCAGGAGAATATAAGAAGGGGAGATATCTGCAACAGGACAGAAAGTGTAGAAGCCATGTGGATAACTAAATTGATGGGTACAGAAGGACATGGCCTGAATGAATGTATTCCCCTGAGACCGAAACTTAAAATGAGGCCTCTTCGCAGATAAAGTCATAGGTTTATGTATATGTGTTTTTATATATGAAACTTTGACATATGAATTATTTATTTGTTTTTTGCAGGTTAGGAATTGATTATAAAAATATATTATTTATTGATATATAATGTTTATATATTTATATGTATTTATTTAGGAAGGAATATAGTATTTTTTGTCATCGTAATTTTTATCATTGTCTTGTATAAATATTGTCTTTTACATCTAGTTAGTTAGAATGTAATTCATGTTAGTATAGCTTTAAAGGATTTGCTTTAGTGATGCTTAGTCATATGACTTCAGACATGTGATATGCAGTGAGTATATAGGTGTGTCTGTTTTAAGTGCTTTGTTACACCTGAAGAAGCTAGATTGTGAAAGCGCTTGTGTTTTGCACTCAGTAAAGGCCTATCCTGGGTTTTACAGCTGTCTGCGTCTCTGTTTTATTTTACATTATTTGTCTACAGTTCTTTGGAGATGTTTCAGTGGGTGTTCTCTTTTTGGCAGGTTGTTTTTTGTTCTATAATGGTTAGGGTGTTTACCTTGCAAGCACAAAGTGCAGGGTTTTATTCTTACTGTTGGAAAGTATGGCTAGGCTTAAAAAGGGCCACATGAGGTCATTAGCCTAGTAATTACCTATGAAAGATGATAACATGTTGGGTGTTGGCATAACGGGCATATGGTACAAGATTTGATCCTCACCTTGAAAAGTATGGTTAGGCTAGGCTTAAAAAGGCCCACTAGGGTCATTAACCTAGTAATCATTTAGGTCTTAGGTAAGCTAGAAGAATTACCTAATTATCAATATCATCATCATCATCATCATCAACATCCCCCTTTTCCTCATTTCCTACATGAGGTCGGGGAGACGTGTCAACTGTTGGCATCTCTCTCTCTGTTCAGTGCCACTCTACTGCTTTCTTTGACATTAATGCCTGACTGTCACAGGTCTTTTCTAACACAATCCATCCACCTCTATGCAGGATGACCTTGTTTACTCTTGCCTTCTTCCTGTCTGTCCCAAATCTTCTTCACTAGACTGTCTTCTGTTTTTTAGCACATGTGCCTGAACCACCATAATGTGCTCTCTTTGATCTTTTCTGCAATTGTTCCTACTTTGGCTTCTGTTCTTATGCCCTCATTTCTTCGTCTGTCCCACAGTGTGCATTCTACCACCTGTCTCAGGCACTTCATTTTGTCTTCCTCTAGCTCACTCACCTGCTCTGCCTTTACTGCCCAGGTTTCTGTACCATACAGTAGTGCTGCTGACATCACTGTTTTGTGCACCTTACTTTCTAGCTTCTTTGGCATTTTCTGTCATACGCTACACCTGACACTTTTTGCCAGTTGGCTGTAGCCCCTCTGATTCTAGCTTTGGCTTCCTCATTCAGAATTCCTTTTCCTCCACCACCCCTCTGAGATACTTGAAGCTGTTAACCTGTTCCACTATCTTCCCTTCTATCTCATTTCTCAGCTTTTTCTGAACCCTATCATTTGCTGCCATTACGCTGTCTTATCTGTACTCAGTTTCATTCCATGTGTCATCAGTTTTGCATTCAATTCCACTATCCTTTGGTGAAATTCTTTCTCAGAGTCTGCCTGTAATGTCACATTGTCTACATACAGCACCTTTGTTGATTTGTTCCCACTGACCTGTTTGCTAATGTAGTCCATACCAGTATGAACAGCAGTGGCCTCAAAGCTAAATCCTGGTGCACACCCACTCCCATTGGGAACCCATCTGTGAAAGTGCACACAGTTCACACTTGAGTCATAGGGTCCTTGTACATAGCCTGACCTAATTCTATCAGTGTTTCTTGGACTTCAACCACCAGGGGATTGCCCAAATCAGTTTTCTTGGGACCTTGTTATATCCTTTCTTCAGTTCTAGGAATACCCAATTGGACATTTTCCTCAACTCTAACTTCTTCTCAGCTATCTGTCTCACTGCAAACATTGAGTTAATTGTACTACATTCTGATATGAATCTAAAATATTAATCTCCCATATTACTTTCTACTACTTTGTGTATTTGTTTATCAATCACCCTGTCTAGAACTTTCATGCATTGTGACAGGAGTTTGATACCTCTGTACTGCCCACAGTTGTGAATGTCCCCTTTGTTCATAAACACTGGCACTAGCATGCTTATTCTCCAGTCATCTGGGTTATGCCTTTCTCATCACCCTGCTATGAGTACTATCAGGAGCCATTTCTCCCCCATCTCAACCAACATCTTTAGCATATCTGCTGTGACCTCATCTGAGCCTGCTGGTTTCCTTGACTTCACTTTCTTTAGTGCTGCTTTAACCTCTTCTCTGATGGGCTCTTCCTCTTCTCTCAACATAGACTGTGTCTGGGACAGTACAGCTTCTACATGGTTTTCTTCATTCAGAAGCTGCTGGAAGTATTCCTTCTATTTGCCTTTGATGTCCTCTGGGCTGATGAGCAGGTTGTTGCTGGCATCCCTTATGAAGGGTGTCTGACTATCTTCTTTATCTTTCTGTCTTTGCCTTGCAGCCTGATATAGTTTCTTTGAGTCCTCTAGTGACTTACTTTCTAGAAGCTGGTACAGTACCTTTGATGTCTTGTTATTTGCTTTTGCAACCCCTTTCTTAGCATTTTTGTGATCCAGTCAGTATTCCTTCCTAGCCTAGTCCTTCCTTTCTGTCTCTCACTTTTTTTCTGCACTCCTTTCTTTCTTCTGATGATTTCCTGGACTTCTGCATTCTACCACCAGCTTTCCTTATCTACCTTATTTCTATACCTGGTTCAGTTGCTTATCTGTTCTGTAGTCCTCACACATGCTATTTTGACGTGCTGCCATTTTTCCTGAAATGCATCTATTTCCTCTTTTTCTTGAGGTGCTAGAGTCCTGAATAATTCCTTGAATTGTTATGCTTTCTCTCCAGTGATCTTCCAGGTTTTCAACCTGGTCTCTGTTGACCTTAGAGCCTTATCTGACTACTGCTTGCAACTGATTGTGGCAATCAGTGGATTATTCTGTGGACCAACTCTTTCACTGAAAATGACTTTGCGGTATCTGATTCTACCCCACTGCCCTTTCCTTACTAGGAGAAAGAGTACTTGAGTTGCATGTTGGCCACTCTTGTATGTGATCTTGTGACTGTCTCTCTTTCTGAACCATGTGTTGGGTACTATTAAGCCATTTTCCAGACAGAAGTCTAGAACATCCTCTCCTTCTTTATCTCTATTGACCCACCCATGTGGATCAAGGCATTCCTCATATCCTGTTCTGTCTGCCCAATATGTGCATTCACATCACCCATTATTAACAACAATTCATGTTCTCAAGCTTTATCGAGTAGGTCCTGCATTTACAGTCTGAATGCACTCTTTTCATCGCTATCACAACCCTGTTATAGGGTATAGGCTGAGACTATGAATACTGTCTTGTCATTATGCTAGAGTCTGATTGCCATGAGTCTGTCACTAATTCTGATGACATCCCCTACTGTCTTCTGAAGCCTCTCCTTCACCACAATTCCCACACCATTTCTAGCCTGTCCTCTTCCAGAGTAGTAGACTCTGTATCCCAAGCCGATTGACTTTACTGCAGTGCCCTTCCATCTTGTCTTCTGGATACATAGGAGGTCCAGCCTCCTCCTTATCATCATGTCATCCACTTCCAAGCTGCTCCCTGTCAATGAGTCTACACTGACTATAGCAATTCTTAGTTCATATTTAGCAGGTTGATTGGTTTCATGTCCAGTTTTCACTCAACAGAGCTATCTCGGTAACCCATGCTGGGTAACTGGACACTAGCCAGTCAGTAGCTTATTGACACAAGGCTGCTGAGCTTTATAGCAGGCACACAATGGCCAATACAGCACATACCCCTCCCCCAATTAGCATGGGTCCCTGGCGTAGGTTAGAGTAGGATGGGTTCTCAACCCATTTATTACCAGCAAATACCCATGCCTATTTGGTAACATTAGTCAACATGACCAAATCACATAGAGCCATATTTTACACCATCTAGTAGCTAGCCCTGCCACTGTGTGCAATCTGTGTTCTGTATTCTGTTGTCATGAGTCTATTATGCACCACAGTAGATGCCCAAGATGGTTGGTTTATAGAACTCTTCTCCTTATAAGGCTATTGCCCACAGCTCCATTCTTTTTGGTGAGTTTGAAATAGAAACAGTCATGACATTTTTCAAGGTGGGAGGTATTGATCAGTGTGTATATTGTACCTAGTTAGCCAATGTAGTGAGAGAAAACTTGCATATAAGTTACTGAGCACATGCAAAATCAGTGCCATTTTCTATTGTCATTCAGAGTGACTGCAAACTTGAATGGAGATGCACATGTGAGTGTGTTAGAAGTAATGTGTGAGTCTGTAAACCTATGAAGTGTGAAGTATATGTTTCAGTTACATCTCCTGATGTATTTATGTACAATAAATGACTTGAACCCATACTGTGACTCAGTGTCTCGTCTGAATACAGGAGACATGAGACATGGCATTACAATAGGATCTAAAGTTGCAAACCATGAGACGTGCAGTTAGAAGTGGAGTAATATACAGGAGCAAACTCGCAAGCATGTCAGCAGTTATTCAAAGGTACTTAAACTCGTTTAAGTGATTTTCAGTTGCCAATATGTGACATAGCGTTCGAGGTGTTCAAAATGGTTTCCAGGATATTCAAAATGTGCAAAATAGTGACATAATGATTAAAGTGTTTGAAATAATCTCCAAAGTGTTTAAAATGTTCAGAAAGTCTAAAATGTATGAATTTTGTTGCAATGTACGAGTTTTTTGCAGCAACTACGATTTGTCAAAGTGTCCAAAGTGTCCGGAGAGTACGAGATATTTGCAGTGTTAAAATATTTTCTGATAGATTGTTGTGCATTTGGACATAATTACAAGTACCAGGTCTGTACTTATGTTTAAAAGAAATTTGTTGCTATGACAGCGGGATTTCGCAGACCTGAATCACTGGTGTTTGATAATAATATTGCTGAGAATTGCTGAGTGTTTGAGCAAGAATGTGATATTTTCATACAGGCTGCTTTTTCTGATAAAGACACACATGCAAAAGCATTTGTACTTCTCAATTTAGCTGGCTTAAAGGCCATTGAGTGAAAACATTAACTTGTGTATGCACCTGTAGTATATGCAGGAGAGGGGGAGCACAGCCATATTGTGATAAAGTTTAAAATGTGGGAAGACCTTGAGTGCTTAAAATGTAAATTTAGAGAAATGTGTAATTCTCAACTGAATATTACAATAGAAAGGTATAAATTTTATATAAGAAATCAAAAGCCTGGTAAAACTGCTGCAGCATATATTACCGACTTAAGAAATAAAGCAAAAACTTGCAGACTTGGTGATCTAAGAGATGAGTTGATTAAAGACCGTCTTGTATGTGGTGTTAATGATGCTATGAGAAAGATTTTGCTTTGTGATACAGAATTAACATTGAGCAAAGCCATAGAGATTTATAAAATATATGATACTACAAAAAATCATATAAATATGCTCATGAATGAGAAAAGCATGTTTGTAGTATCTGCTAGTACAAATGTTGATAGTGTACAACTGCAGAAACTTAAGATGAAAAAGAAATATAAACTGAAGGGTGTGTCAGCCAACCTCATTTTAACTGTTGCAATTGTGGAAACAGTCATGAACCTAAATTAGAAAAGTGTTTAGCATTTGACCAGTCTAAAATGTTGCAAACTTATGTGAAAGGAGAGTATCCAAATAAGTAAGTAAATCACATACAGACTGTAGCAAACTCTCAGAGCTGTGAGCAAACTTTCTATGTCAATGATGTCTCTGTGATCGATGAAACAGTTAATACAGTAGACTTATCAGTTGTAAGCAAAGAGTGAAATATTTTGTACTGTACAAATTAATGGTAAACCTGTAGCACTTAAAGTAAACATTGGATCCAAGTGCAATGTTATATAAGCACAAATGTTTGGTAAAGTAAAAGCTGGAGAAAAACTTGATTCAGCAAAGTGTGAAAAACTAGTTGTTATGGTGGTGAAGAGATTCAGACTGATGGCGCAGTAGTTCTTTCATGTCATTCTGCTGGAAACAGCTATGACTTGCAGTTTTATGTAGTCAAAAACATGTGCAGTCATTGTTAGGCCTCAAAGACAGTCTGAGAATGGGACTGGTTTCATTTAATAAATAGGTCCACCATATAAGTGTGAACAGCAATGATAGATTTACACAGATTACTTTTAGTGAATATACTGATATTTTCAAAGATGAGCTTGGTAAACTTCCAGTCACATATTCTATGAAGTTAAACCAAGAATTAAGCCCAGTTGTCAGACCAGCACAGAAGATTCTGGTAGCAATGCAGAGTAAAATAAAAGCAGAACTTGACAAAATGGTGAATTTAGGTGTCCTTACTCCAGTAGAAGAACTGACTACATCAGTATCCTCCATGGTCATAGCTCATAAGGAAAGCTCAGATGAATTTTGAATATGCATTGAGCTGAGAGATTTAAAGCACTTAAGCATCCTTATCATCCAATGAGTACAGTAGAAGAGGTAACTGCTCTCATACCAAATTTCACTGCTTTCTAAGTCTTAGATGCAAAAAGTTGCTTTTGGCAAATTTTGCTGGATTGCAAATCTTCATTATTAACCACATTCAGTACACCATTTGGTAGATACAGATTTCTATGAATGCCATTTGGAATTAATTCTGCCAGTGAAGTATTTCAACATGCGATAGAACAATTTTTTTCAGGTTATCCATGTGCTATTATAGTAGACAACATTATTGTTGGAGGCAATGGTGAAGATGAACAAGACAGAAATCTCTGGAAAGATTTAGAATGTACACATGAAGTAAATCATAAACTGAATCTTCAGAAATGTAAATTCGAACTGAAATAAGTTACTTATGTGGGTCATTTGTTTACCAGTTCTGGCTTACAACCAGATGCATCTAATCAAGCGGCAATTCTTGAAATGCCATTTCCAGAAAATGTCACATCTTTAGAACATTTTCCAGGTATGGTCAACTATTTAGGAAAGTTCATCCCAGACTTGAATGAGCCTTCTTCCCCATTACGTGAGTTGACACACAAAAATCTACATTGGTCCTGGTTGCAACAACACCAAAGAGCATTTGATATCCTGAAGAAGAAAACTGCCAGTCCACCCACACACTGAGATATTATGATGTTCACAAACCTGTAACTCTTTCTTGTGATGCTTCAAAGTGCAGCCTTGGTGCAGCATGTCTTCAAGAAGGTGTACCAGTAGCCTATGCATAAAGAACTTTAACTCAAACAGTGATGTGTTATGCACAAATAGAGAAAGAACGTTTGGAAGTAGTGTTGCCATGTTCAAAGTTCATTGATTATATTAATAGCAGACCTATCCAAATAGAAATGGATCTCCAACCACTAATGACAATTCTGAAGAAGCTAATGCATACTGCTCCAGCACGATTGCAACGCATGATGTTAAAATTGCAAAAGTACAATTTCAATTTTGTTTACAAAAAGGGTAAACACTTGTACCTTGCTGATGCTTTGTCATGTGCACCCAAACAAAAGACAGAGCAGCAGGAAAATAAAACAACAAACTCTGAAGTCATGGAAATCAGGAATTTTTCATCAACATGGCATGATGAACTAAGAAATCAGACAGCTTCAGACCCATTTCTGTAGAAGCAGAAAAAGGTTATCAGTCAAGGATGGCCAGCATAACAAACCAGTTTACCACGTGACATTCAGCAGTATTTTCCTTACTGAGATGAACTCATGATGGAAGATGGAATCATCATGAAAGGTCCAAAAGTGGTACTTCCTAAACAATTACAACAGGAATAGCTCAACATTTCGCATAATGGTCACCCAAGTACTAATTCAACCAAAAGAAGGGCAAGAGGCATTGTATTTTGGATTTCTGTGCCCAGTGGTATAGAGAAGGAAACTCTAGGATATTCAATCACAACAACAAAAAGAACCACTTTAGCTACACCAGATTCCTGATTTACCATGGTTGATGGTTGCCACAGATATTTTCAAATGGAAAGGTTAGCATTACACAGTGTTAGTAGACTCTTATTCCAATTAGTTTGAAATTGACCTACTTCCTAATTTGATGTCCAGCCCTGTCATTACAAAATTGAAGAGACAAGAAACATTCTTCTGTCCATGGTAGTCCCCACAAAGTCATTTCTGACTGGTGCACAGTTTGCAAGTCAGCAGTTCAAGAACTTTGCTGAGTCTTGGGACTTTGTTCACATTACTCGTAGTCCTGAGTATCCACAGTCCAATGGATTGGTTGAATGTGCAGTTCAGAGTGCAAAACGTTTGTTTGGGAAATCCAAGAGAGATTGTACCGATGTTTCCCTTAACTTACTCAAATTTAGAAACATTCCTCAAGGCAACTTGCTTGTTTCACCTTCTCAGAGATTAATGTCCATTCAGACTAAAACAACTTTACCAATCAGTAAGCAATTGTTAGTACCAAATGCAAAGAACAACAGAGTGGTCAAGGCTCAACTTTTGATAAAACATCAGTCACAAAAGTTGTACTACAATAAGACAGCAAATCCCTTAGACCATTACTACAAGGAGAAGTTGTGAATATGCAAAAATCTAAAGGATATGACTGAGTGGGAATCATAACAACTGGTGCGAGAGCAATGGCCTCAAGCTAAACGCCAAAAAGTGTATAGTCATCCCCTTTGGCAAAAACAAAGTGCCCACAAATTACCACATAGGTGGTAATCCATTAAGTACAGAAGAAGTAATTAGGGACCTGGGGACCCAAGTTGATAGCAATCTCTCATTTGACAACCACGTGGCCAGAGTGGTTAGAAAAACATTTTATATAGCCCACCTAATCATGAAGGGATTCACATCTAGATCAGGGGAGGTCATCGTACCTCTTTACTCATCCCTCATCAGGCCCATAATTGAGTACAATGCCCCTTTTGGGATGTACCTTACCAGACACCTTGCAGCAACTGGAAAGACCCCAAAAATACCTCACCAAGAGGATCAAAGGGCTCAAACAGATGCCATATGCTGCTCGGTTAAAGAAACTCCAGCTCTACTCAGTGAGAGGCGATCTGTGCCTGATGTATAAAGCCATGTCCAACCCGGAATTAATGGACATGCTGCACCTCAGAAAATCCAAATCCTATTGAGCTACACGCACGAGAGACTTGAACCTCAGCACTGAAATAAATAGGACATGCTGGAGGGACAGATTCATAACCCATAGGCTCCCTTCACTCTGGAATAAAATCCCAGTCCAGGTTAGGCAGAGACCCTCATTGACTCTCTTCAAGAGGAATCTTGATGAGTGGATGGGAGATCGTAGGTTTACCCGGGTATGACTTCTGTGTCACTGTTAGACAGAGGCACAGTATACTAACCTCAAAAAAAGGGCATAGCAAAATTAATTTAAAATGGGTGGCAAAAGCCAAACACATTCTGGCTAGGCTTATAAATGCCCTAGGGCAGATAGCCTAGTATGAACCTATGAACCTATGAACCTATAAAGAACACTTGTGAAGAACCGAGATCTTATATAATTCAATCTGAAGGAATGGATTTCAGAAGAAGTGTGTTACCTGTCTCTGAACCAGTGATGCAGCAGATTGTCTGTGCCAATGACTTTAATTTGCAGAGTAACATTCAAAATTCAAAAAGAAAGTGTGCTTTCTTCAAATAAATTTGGTGTAATCCCTGATGTTTCAGCTGTACAAGAATCCCCAGACACTGTCTCTATTGCTAAACCCAGTCAGAATTTCTACATTACCCGATCAGGTAGAATTTCCAGACTGAATCCAAACTGCACAGCAACATGGACTTGAACTTAGTTTTGCTTATTTAAATGTCGATGTATTGTTTAGCTCTCAAAGTGTCTTTGTTCACCTATTTGCATATCAAACAAAATTAAAGAGGAAGGATGTAGATCAGTGTGTATATTGTACCTAGTCAGCCACTGTAGTCAGAGAGCAAATGCATATAAGTTACTGAGCGCGTGTGAGATCAGTGCCATTTTATATAGTCATTTACTGCAAGCTTGAATGGAGATGCACATGTGAGTGTGTTAGAATTAATGAAAGAGTCAGTAAACATACAAAGTTTGAAGTCTATGTTTCAGTCACAGCTCCTGATCTGTTTATGTACAATAAATGACTTGAATCCACACTATGCCCCACTATCTCATTTGAATACATGGGACAGGAGGAACCCCACAGAGAAACAGGGAGAACATGCAAACTTCAAACAGCCAGAGGTAAGGCTCAAACCTAATAGCTTATGCATGGGAGGTGAAGACCTTAACCGTTATGCCATTTATAGTGACTATTTATTACATAATGGCTTTGCTGCATGTTATGTTTAATCACACCAATGTGATTTGTAGGGTCAAATTAGTTTGCCTGATTAACAAAGTATAGTGCTCATCTAGGTTTGTGTTATAAAGCATCTTACATGTTTGCTGTTTCCATACCTTTTCATGAATGTGATTGAAAAGGAACCTTCAACTTAAATTAGCATAGCTACATAATGAAAAAATTATTCAGATCAGTTAATTATTTATGGCTAAAAGAGATGCATTCTCCTAATATTTTCAAAGTTGTAAAAGTGAAACAGACCTCAACAATTAAATGTGATCCAACTATCAGCTGCTTGACTCCATATAACATACTTGAAGGAGTACTAACAATAAATAAACCCATCCATAACAAGTTGTCTATAACATTCTGAAGTATCCTGATAAAACCCCATCACTAAGTCAATTACTTACCTACTATGCAATAAATTGCACACTCCGTTATAGTGACAAATCACTTCTATGCATCTCTAGGGCTAATAACACTGCTAGAAAAGCACTATTCTCCCACACTGTTGCTAACAATTGGGACAGACTTCCTCCATCACTGACCTCTATCCCCATCACCTCACACTTCAAAAACTCTTTAAAATCACATCTCATTATTATTTGACTAATGTAAATGCTACAGTTGTTTATCCCTTTAATATAGGTACTTCATTTTAACATGATGTATGTCATGACTCTCAATGTTAAATGCATTTAGTCTGGTCAACTGCTGAGTTTATCCTGTCTGTTTTATATTTCTGTCTTTCTAGCTGGAGTTTTGCTGTTATAATGTGTTAGTATCAGTTTTTTACTACTATGTATTAAATTCTAGTATTTCTGTTAATATACGTGGAGCTTTTCTCTCGGGCCTCCACTGTAAATGGACCTGGTCCAGTCGGACTGTCCCAGTTAACAAATGTAAATAAATAAAAATAAATATATAAATAAAGTTGTCTATCTTATTGAACCAGTATGAATATATACATTAATATAAAATAAAACCAACTGTATTTCAGACAAGTAGTTACTTACTCCTGTCTTCTTATCTGCCTTCTGAACAGTGTAGCCTGTAATCTCAGAATTTCCTGTGTATTTGGGTGGTGTCCATTCCAGGGCAACGTTAAATCCCCAGACATCAGCCAACTTGATGCTTGCAGGAGGTCCAGGTTTCTCTGCAAATCAATAGATTTGGCATTAGTGTATTTTAAAAAACTATATCTAAGGCATAAGATGGAACATTAACAAACAGCACACAAGGCATACCATGGGATATCCATCCATTTCAGCAACATTTTAAGATACAAATTTCTTGGCAAAGGACCAGCTACTATATGAAAGTAAGCTATGTGGTCACAAGGACAGCACTGCAAATGTGACACAATATCTTTTTGTTCATTTTAATGCACAAGATTTACTTCTACTAAATATAAATCCAGTCACAGCCTACCCCAGTTTCCCTGTCACTTAACTGCCTAATATTATACCCACAATTCTTTGTTCCTAATAATAGGGCCTTGCTATGTAGATAGTAACATATTACTAATAACTTCCTATTAAATATGGATACCGTGCAGATGCGTTACTATGCTCTTTTTACTACTGAATTCTAATGAATTAAATCTGACCCATGAGAATTTACAGTTAAGCCCCTGCTGAAGTTGACAACTGAGGCCATTTTGTATCACTGGCAAATCTAGTGATACAGATGTGGAATCTGCCTAGTTTGGTGGTCATAAAAATATTAAACAAAACAGTCATAAATAATTGATCCTTGCAGTAAACCCCTAATTATAAGAGACAAGATGAAATGGATTCTGTAACTTCCAATTAGTAGGAATATCTTCTCAGTCAAATGCCTATCCAAGTTATGATGTACGTATTTACTTTCACTGAAAGCAGTGCATTGATAATTGACCAACAGGGTATATAAATGAATACCTTGGGCAGGTTCAAAAAGCAGGATCAACTGATATCCTGCTATCTCTAGAATTAAATGCAAAATTTTGGAAGTTCATCATGTAAGTGGCACGGTGGTCTGTCCTTTACAAACATGTAACTCTGTCTATCGGCTAACAACTTTAGGAGTAGTAGAATATCTCTTACTAAAAATACTAAAATAATTTCATTAAAATACTTTGAGGGTAACTGGCCTGTAGGTTCATAGGTAAGTACTAGGCTAGCTGCCCCTTTGGGCAATTTTAAGCCTAGCCATTTTCTCTTTTTGTGCTTAAATTAACCTATCCCGTTTGGTGAGAGATTGACCTTACTCATTCCATAGTCGATAAATACATATTACCCCTAATGAAGTTAACTGGAATCATACCACATAGATTGAAGAGTCTGAAGCACCCCCATCTTTATGTATTATGGTAGCAATACCTTGTTTCCAGTAGTGCATTACATATTGCATGATCACATTTTGTTGAAACAGATATGTTACACAATTCACTTTCTGTAGACAGGAAGATTGCCATCAGAGATTTCATAAATAAATATTGTAAATATTTAACCTGGTTATCCTTGACTTCAACCAGAAAACTACAAACAAAGAATATTATCTTGAACCACACAGTTATTATTTTGAATTTTGTTTATGGATGTTACAACCTTGCCTTCTAATATGTAGGGTGATACTTTCATCTACTTTAACTTCTATAGTTTATGGCATTCAAGCTTATATAGTTGTTACAAAATTTGTCAACGACTTTATTAGATGCCGTGTTAGGATCAAAAAGTACCTTGCTGCTGTCAGTAAGTTGTTTTATAGTTAGTTCCTCAAATTCCTAATAATTGTAAAAAGTGTTCTTAGTTCTTTCAGCATTAGTGACCACACCATTTTTATAAAAGTGTTCTTAATTCTTTCAGCATTAGCGACCACACCGTTTTCACCATTAATTCCTTAACAAGATCATTGACCTTCTATAGATTCGTATTTACTTTCAGAATTCCTTTTAAATGGCTGTGATAGCATTTTTCTATTTTATAATTTATTAATTTTTAATTCCAACTGGAAACATAATCATTACATTTGCCTGTATATTTATGCCTTATGGGTATGTACTTTTTTATAATCTCCTCAGCTGTTTTGGTAAGGCTTGTTAAGAATATTTTCCTAATAGATTTTTTTCTCTAGGATTTGATTACATTTTTTTTGTTTTTGTCCCCATTTAAAGCATACAACAAGGCTGGGTTCAATGTCAAAATACTTAACTTCAGCAGAGGCATTCAGGAAGCCCATAATCAATGATATAATATCTAATATATTATTGCATTTTCTGATCTTGATAATTTGATTTGACGTTTTGCCATCTTTATGCACTCAAGAGGCAATTATGAATATTTATTCTGTGAACAGTAACTTGTCCGATCAGTCATAAAATAGTTAACACAGTAATTTTGGGAGCCAGATTCCAAAAAGGTTATATTTAGGGCAGCATATTATGCTAAGTAGTGAGATGATGCCTGATTCCAAGGAAAAAGGCTTTGGAATTCCTTGGGGGACAGCCTAATACCAATTCCAAAACAAAGATCAGGTTTGTAGTGCTGTTAGACTCAGAAATTCTGCACTGGCATTGAAAGACAGATTAAAATGGCTTAGTGATTTCATAAGCCATTCAAATTAACTGGCCTTCCTGTTGTAGGCAAATTTTCACCTATAAGTTGGTATTGTTACTGCAGTCATTACATGTTGGTAAAGGTTATTAGCCAGGTATCCCTATCAGTGTACTGACATCACTGGTTGTAATAATGGTGGCTAGTAGTTTAACATGCATTAAGACATCATTGGTTGCAAAAATGGTGGCCAGTAGTTTCACAAGTATTGAGATAGTAGTGGCATCAGTGGTTGCAATAATGGTGGCTAGTAGTTTCACACATATTGAGATATTAGTGGCATCATTGGTTGTAATAATGGTGGCTGGTAGTTTCACATATATTAAGATAACACCATCCAGTCTATTTGGCCTACCATGATGCATGAAAGCATCCCATTATCTGTGGTATGCAGTTGTTGTTGTTGTGTAGTCATTCAATTGAGTCTGACTCAGTGTAACTTCAAGGACATTAGCACAACAGGCCTGTTTGTCAGTAACTGCTTCTGTAAGTTATTGCAGATTCATACTCCTTACTTCAGAAAAGCTGTCTATCCACCTCAGCCTCTGCCTCCATCTTCTTCATTTGCTTCCATTATTTCCTAGCATTAGTATCCTCCCTTGTAACTCCTGTCTACGCATTATGTGGCCAAAGTACTTAAGTTTTACTTTTACTATCAGGCCTTCTAGTCAACAGTCTTTGCTTATTTCTGTACCTGCTGAATCATTTGATCTTCGTCCAGCTGATGGTATTCTCAAAAGTTTTCTTCAGTATCACTATACCAAAGGATCAATTTTCTGAAGCATAGCCTTACTTATATTTCAGTTCATAGGTTTATAGATTAGTACTAAATTAATTGCCCTTGCGAGCCATTTTAAGCCTAGCCAATTATCCCTTGTGAGACTTGAACCCTGCACCATGTGTTTGTAAGGCAAACACCTTAACCATTAGGCCACCCTCCCAACCCTTCTCAGCCATATGTTATTACTGAGAAATCCATAACTCTAACCATATGCTCCTTTACTTGCAATGTGATATTGTTGTTGTTTAAAGTCTCATACAGCTTTCCCAAACCTTTCTTTCCAAGTAGTAGGCATCCTTTAATTGATTGGCCAAAATCAGTGTCTGCAGAGATCTTTGAGTAAAGGAAAATAAAATCTGCCACTGCCACAACTTCTTCCCCATTTATTTAAACCGAACTGACAGGGCTGATGTTAGATTTTTATTTTTTGTGACATTGAGCAACAAGCCATTTTCTGCACTTTCGCTTTTCACCTTCATCAGAAGGCTATTCAGTTATTCAACAACTCTTCCTTTTTTTCAGATATCAGATTGGTATCATCCACTTATCTGAAATTATTAATATTTCTCCCAGCATTTGTCATTCTAGCAACTGATTAGTTTAACCAAGTATTTTCCATGATATACTCGGCATATAAATTATACAAACACAGTGATAATAAATAGACTTTTTGAACTCCTTTCTCTGCTTGAACCAGTCAGTTATTCCAAATTTGGTTCTAACTCTTTTTCTCATTCTGCATACAGGTTCCTCAAGATGCAGTATGTGTTGACATTTGTAGTTTTGACATTCTTACATCGATACTGTGATCATCAGAATAAGTGGTCATTCAACCAGTTGTCAGAAACCCCTATAAAAAAATATATATATATATATATATATATATATATATATATATATATATATATATATATATATTGTTATAGCTATCTATCTATCTAGAGATATATAGTGATATCTCTATCTACCTCTCTCTCTCTATATATATATATATATATATATATATATATATATATGGATTCACTTCATAACACTGAAACTTCAAAATACTGAAAATGACAAAACTTCATAATACTGAAGACCAAAATACTGAAAGCTCAAAATACTGAATACTCAAAACACTGAAACTCAAAATACTGAAAGCACATATGCATAAACTCAGCTTTAACAACATAAATCATAGCAATTTCTACCAAATATATGCTGCACCCCACCTGCTAATTATATATATCTACTCCAAGATTGCACTTAACTACACTATGTGCAATCTTGGAGTTGATAGATTTAATTAGCAGGGGTGCAGCCCCATGGGGTGCAGGGGCTTGCCTGCATATATTTGGTAGAAATTGTTATGATTTATGTTGTTTAAACTGAGTTTACGCATAATATGTGTTTTCAGTATTTTGGTTTCAGTATTTTGAGTTTCAGTATTTTGAAGTTTCAGTGTTTTGAAGTGAATCCATATATATATATATATATATATATATATATATATATATATATATATATATATATATATATATATACATACACAGATAGCTAAATGGATATAGATATATGTATATAGAAAAAGAGAGAGCTAAAAATCAAACAATCACCTGGAATGTAGAAACCGTGGGCTTGGCAATCCAAACTTGTTAGGTAATCATGGTAGTCCACTAGAAGGAATGTAAAAGTGGAAGTGGGATATGCAAGATGATAATTGTTCTGATGAAGGATAATGACCAGATGTTCAGTTTTCATTGAAGAATGTAAGCTGCCTGAGCTCCAGTTTAAATGAAAATTCCATAGCAAAGAAAACTTGTTTATTGAAGTGGTCATGATGAGTGCTTTTGTCAGTTACAGGATTTCTTAAGTTCATTCAGTAGTAACAGGGTTTTTAAATACTTTAGCTGGTGGGGGAGCTAGGAGGTCAGCTTGATTGGACTCAAAGTGAGTGGTGTGTGTTTATGTGTAAGTGTAATTCCTGGAAAAAAATCCACCTAATTTGCATATGGAAGTGTGAGTTTAGTTTGTGGAAAAGATCTACCTAATTTCCATGTTGAGTCTGAGGCTGTCCACTGTCCCTAGTACCTCCTGTTTTCAAAAGCTATAACAATTGTTGTTTGTCTTTTGGCTTTTTCCCGGTAAGGGGTTGCCACAGCGGAACTCTGGTCTGCTAATGATTGGCAGTAGATGTTTTTTATGAAACGCTGAGGTGCCAGCTCGATGCCCAACCTTCAATGAAGACATGCCCATTTACGCACGCATGTCTTTTGAACACTACCCAACCACGGGGAGGACATGCAGACTCCATACAAAAGGCACTTCCAAGCTACAGTTGAATGGGAGAACCTCTTGCTGTGAGGTAACAATGCTACCACTGTACCACCGTGGAAATTTCAAAAGCTACAACAATTACACACTAAAATACACGCTTGTTTCAGTTCATTGTTATTTATTAAAATCATTTTTTTTTTTAAATTTTCATTTCTTATGGAAAGCAACCAAGGAGCTAATAAGTCTTTTTTGGGCCAATAAGGGTTGTTTGGCACCCATTTATATAGAGTATCTCATAACAAAATACTCTAATACTATCTGTGCCATAAGGACTGTACCTGCTTTTATGGGGACTTTGGAGTTAAATGACCATAGCTTCCAAGGAATGGATCTATAAAGTTTCCAACGAGCCAGGGCATATTCTCTTCTAACATCCTAAATGGCCACCTGTAACCATCAGCCAGCTAACTACAGGAACATGCTTTACTCCCTGGAAAGGAATTGGGATGGTTTTAACAGTTTTATGTCTACTGAAAAGGCCTTGGCATAGTATCATTTTTTAATTTTGTGTTTTTAATGTGTGTTATTTTTCAGTTGTTTGATTCTTGTTTCTGGTTTATCTGTTTGTGCTACTAAATTACCTTGCACACAGAGAGATCTGAGGAAACTCAGCTGCTATTATCTAAGACTCAAGATGTAGTGATTACATCATGCCCTCTGTCAGACCACAATGCCATACTATTTAAAATTAAAATTAAACCAAACTATCTTATTCATTGGCAGAGACTTCCAGCCTATATTATTAAGATAAAAGGATTCAAAGAATGGTTTATAAAGGAAGTAAACTATTATATTGAACTTAATAATAATAATAACACAAATAAAGTGTTTATTTGGGACTCTTTAAAATCTTATCTATATGGGAAAATAAAAACCTGATATTTACATAAAAGGAAAGAATGGGACAAAGAATTATTAAATCTACAATTGAAAATCGACACTTTAAAAAAGAACTTACACCCCAAAGAATTGGGCTCGAATCTAGAATTAAAACAACTAAATCTCGAATATTTAGAAATTCTTAGTCATAAAGTAGCAATTAATTTAGAGAGGTTAAAATTACAATCTTATTCATCTAATCCAAAACATATGCATAGATTAGCAGCCAAAATGAAACATTTTCACAAGAGTAAACACATAATTGAAATATTAGACACATCTAAACACAATTCAAAACCTTCTTCAGATCTAAAAGATATTTTAGAGATTTTTCATTCATATCATGAAACAATGAATAAAGCAAACTTAAACTTTACTAATAATAGTTCAAAAATAGAATTTCTAAAAAACAATATAAATAAACTTTCTAAAGAACAAAATAATAGATTACTTAAATCAATATCATTAATAGAAGTTAAAGAAAGAATATAAAATCTTAAAAATAATAAAGCCCCTGGTCTTGATGGCATAATAGGTGAATTATATAAAATTTTCCCTGATTCCGCTTTGAAGACATTAATGAAAGCACTTGAGGAAGTTCGAATAAGTGACAAACTTTGTCCTTCTTGGAAGTATTCGCTAATTTCTCCCATTCTAAATCAAGATAAGGACTCCAAATTTGTTTCATCATATCATCCTATTTCCCTATTAAATATAGATTATAAAATATTTATGTCTATTTTAGCAAACAGATTAAATCAAATGATGCCGACTTTAATAAACAACGATCAAACAGGTTTTATACTGAACAGAAAAGTTCAGGATAATACTATTAGACTTTTAACTTCAATAGATTTTGCAAATAAAAAAAAAAGAATTATCACTCATCAGTCTAGATCTAGATAAAGCATTTGATTCTATTAACTGGACATACTTATTTATGGTATTAAAAGAATATAATTTCTCCTTAGAAATCTTAAACTTGTTAAAAAAATTATATGAAGGTTCTATAGCGTATATTAAAATAGGCGCTTTTTTAACTGGCCCACTTCAAATTCTAAAAGGCACTAGACAAGGTTGCCCTTTATCCCCACTACTATTTGCATTAGCAATAGAACCATTTGCTAATTTTATAAGAAACAATATAAACATAAAAAGTTTTGATGTTAATGAGAACTATTCTTCTAAAATTTTACTCTTTGCAGATGATATCTTATTAACTATTGGAAATATTGATTCATCTATTGATCACATTATCAGATCATTCAAACTCTTTGAGGAAATCTCAAACCTTAGATTTAACCACAACAAAACAGAAACTATTCTCATCAATAAAAAATTGAATAACACTCTATATAATTACAATAACTTTAACTGGACCAATGATAAATTGAAATATCTAGGGGTTCATATTCTGTCTAAATGGAAGGACACTATAAATATAAATTAGAAAATTTTATTAAATAAAATCACAGAATACATTAATAGATGGAAGAAAATGTTCTTTACTATAGAAGAAAGATTATCTCTGATAAAAATGATTCTATTACCAAAAATTCTTTTTTATCTTCAAACATTATTGGCTCCTCCTTCTAGAAAACAACTTAAACACATAAACACTATATTAATTAAATTCCTATGGTATCCTCAAAAACCAAGGATTAAATATGATTGGCACTATAAAAGCTGGATTGAAGGAGGGATTGCTTTTCCAAATTTTGAGCTTTATGCTGATGCCATTATTCTTAATATAACAAGTCTGTGGTTAAGTCCAAAATACCATTCAAATTAGAAAAAATTACACAAAACAATACTATTAAGTAATTTTGACATGTTTTTCAAAAACATATATTGTTCTGAAAATATTAAGCTATTTATAGTTATTAAAGAATTCTTCTTCAACAATGAGCAGGAAAATCACATCTTATTCCTATAATTAAATATATCTTGCAAAATTTTAAAAAAGTAATGAATAAGAACCTTTTGAACAACAATTTGTCCATTCTAATGTTTCCAATAATCTTAATCAAGGGATGCTTTGATTCCTTTAACATGATGAAAATAAAAACTATGGAAGAAAATGGGTTATTATTCTGGCACCAGCTTTTAGGAACTAATAATATTCATGATACTACCTACCTTTTAGCCAGGTATAATATCTACCAAAATAACTGGTTAAATATTCAAATCTTCAGAGAATTTATTTTAACGGAATTTAAAAGACATAATTTTCCTGCTATAACAGACCTCCCCAAAAAATTATCCATCCTCTTTGACTTCACCAATATAGGCTATAATAATGGTATCTCATTGTCAAGATTTTACAACATTCTTAGATCAGATCTAATAATATTAGACAACAATTTATGGAAATATATCAACAATTTCAACAACTCCCAAATACATATAAATGATAAAACTTTAATTCTTAGATCTGTTTACCATACCTCTTCTTCCACATATTGGAAAATTTTTACATGGAAATTCATTCATAGAAGTTTTATTACACCAAAAAAAGCCTCTAGAATAAGCAAGAAAGATTTTAATAGATGTTGGAGATGCGAGGAGCTAATAGATGCCGACTGGGCACATATGTTTTTAGAATGCAGAACAATAACCACATTTTGGATGGAGTTTAAAAATTTTATTAAAGCTTTGTGGTTGGACAGATGCGAGATCTCTGATTCTATGATACTTTTTAATGCACCAACGCCAAGGTATGTTCCACTGAATCAAATGAACCTCCTTTGGACTCCACTTGCTATAGCAAGAAAAACTATTACTAGAAACTGGAAATGTAAAAATAACCTCTCATTTAAGGAATGTATATCTTTTATTAAGATTATTTGTAGTAGGGAATTACAAACAGCTATGTTACACTCCTCAAACATGACTCATAAACAAATTGCCTGGATAAAGCTTAAAAAACTATTAGACAAAATGTAATGTTATTGAAGATTTGGTATCTATTTTGGACTTTGTATATAGTTTTTGTAAAAATTTGATATTACGTTGTTTTTTCTTGTTAAAAATTGTAATTATACTCTTGAAAATCAATAAAAAAAATGAAAAAAAAAAGGAAACTCAGCTGCAATGAGCAAAAGTACTCTTTCTGTTAGAGTTTAATCTCACAAATAATGCCTCTAACACCTTGAAACTCCTGGTATTATAACAACAAAAATCACATAAAAACAGGCACAGTCCTCATGGCCGATATATTACTGAAATATTTTGATATGAGGTGGCCTGTATAAATAAGCTCTAATCAGTCCTTATTTTCCCATAAAAAACTTAGCTCCTCGCTTATTTTCCATAAAAAGCAAAAATAAATAAACTTACGATTTTAATAAATAATAATGACCTGAAACAAGCCTGTATGTGCAATTGTTAAAGCTTTTGAAAACGGGTACTAGAAAGAGAAGGCAGCTTATGACTCTGCAAGCAAATTAGTTGATTTTTTCCACCAACCACACACACACACACACACACACACACACACACACACACACACACACACACACACATACCTTTACATGTAAATTAGCTGGATTTTTGATTTTTTTTCCCACCAACCACACACATACACAATCAGAAGACTTCACTTTGAGTCCAGTCAAGCAGACCGCCTAGCATAGGCATTTGAAAGCTGTTGAAGACTTGGGGGGGTTGGAGGGTGAGAGGGGCACTTAGTGATCTAAAAAGGGAAATTTTTGTTATAACTATTTACTACCACAACATAGATTCACTTGGAGGACTTTTTAAGCTTAGCCAATTCCCTTTTGGTGCTTGAATTAACATTTTCTGATTGGTCTTACCTATCCCATGGCTGATAATTGTATATTAGCCCTAGTGAGAATGACTGTGATCATTCCATAGATAATTTGAGGGCACCCATATAAGGGATGCAGCATTTAGGAACTGCCTCGATCCATTAGTGGTATGAGGAGCAATCCTGGAGTACATTTTCTATTACCCATTCTTAGATCCAAGTTGCATTTGAATATGGACGGATGAGCTTTGTTTTATTTTTATGGATAGTCTGTTCTGGAATAGTGGTGACCTCTGTGATATATATATATATATATATATTCAGTTTAGATACATGGACTGAGTATTTCTAATGCCATTTGACTTGCTGATGTTCAGTAGGTCCATCTGTATTTGGTTGGAGGATGCCTTGTATGCCAGACACATCACCTCTAAGCACTCTGCAGGAGACTGACTATAGTAATAAATATTTGAGGTGGTCCATGCAAGACCTATTGTTAAGGACTTGTATCCTTTTACGTAAGGTATCTCTGAAGGTATTCCAATTGTTGCATGGGGCTGGACAGATACATGCTAAAAGTGGGGATTATACATAATGACTGACCTAATGAGAGCTTTGGAAAGGGGGACAACAACATCTGTAGATCTAGTCACACTTAATTTGTTTATAAGCTGTGCAACATAGAAAGGCTTTCATATGACTCTGGGCACATGTTGGTCAAAAGTTAGGTCACTGTACACACAACTTCCCAAATGCCAAACAATTGGGTTAGTTCTCAGAGGGCATTGTCATGATTTTGACACCGGTTATTGTTTGGGACAAACCTTCCTGCATGATGGTTAAGTCATTTGAGGATTCAATAGCTGCTCCTAGCTTGTAGTCATCTCAAACCTAGCCAGCCAAAGCCCTTTGGTATTTCCTTTTACTTCTGAGATTTATATGCCAAACAGAAAAAGTCTCATCACCAAATCCTGGGGGACTCCATTGGTGACTGGTCTATTCCCCATTTTAATCTCTTGCATCCTGTGAGGAAGTTGGCAATCCAGCTAGAAATGCACGTGTTTGCTCCTATATTATTCATCTTTTGTACTCCACCTGGTAGGGGATTGTGCCAAAAGAGTTGGCCAGGACAAGGTAATGTGGTGTGAACTGTTTTACCTTCATCCATTGCCTTGGTAATAACAGTAAAGCTTAACCTTTACTCATGATTTTGAGCCTTTTACAATTTCCTCTGGGCTGTTTTTAAACACATGTTTAGGGTCATGCATACATGTATGCATTCTTTGATTCACCTTCCTGATTATATTAAATTATATTCCTTGTCTAATACAATGGCAATTATTAGACTGTGTTTTAAATTTGTAGTTTTGAGCAGTCTTCTAGTAAGCAATGAAACAAAATGTATGAACCAATGACAGAACTACCCATTTCAGAAAATTTCAACTATAAAAGGCCACTTAAACTTTTGTCATTACAATCCACCAATATCAGTAAATATGCAAAATTTCTGCAGAAGTCAGTCATCTAAATAATTCCGCATTAAAGGGATCTCTAACTAATGAAGAGGTTGCTACTAAGAAACAACTTCATATTTCATTGTTACATCTACAAATAAAGTGGCTGTTGCCCTTGAATAATAAATTGCCTATGTTACATTAAAAATGATAAGCTAGTAATATTGCAATAGGGAATGGATGGCAAACTAATAACAGGTTCATAGTTACTAGGTAATTCATCCAAAGGAGGACATTCACAGGACTGCAGCATCCACTCCCTTTAAAGTACAACCCAGTACAGTATCAGCGATCCACCTGCATACTGTGGGAGTAGAACCCTCAGCCTTGTGCATGAAAAGCAAGGCTACTAACTGTTGTGCTACTAACAATGCAAACAGACTTGGAATAAGCAGCACTAAACTTCTCTTCCCCTGAAGCCCTCAGCAAAATTTTTCATTTATTTACCAGGAAAGTCCAAACTGGAACAAAGCCAATTTTCAGCAGAGGCCCAGGGAAAAATGCTCCAGATGTATGTCTTTGTAATATGGGAGGAAACAAGAGCATCCAGACAAAACCCACACAAACACAGGGAGGACATACAGACTCCACACAGAAGGCACCCCAGCCAAGAATCAAACCAAAACCCTCCTGCCGTGAGGTGACAACACTACCACTGCACCATCTACCTGACACAGCTAAATCTCTCAATTACATCTGGAAAAAGCCAAAATTTATTGTGGAGGGGGCAAAGGCCCAAACCCAGGGACACATTTTAAATATTGCTTGTATAATCTTAGAACATTGCTAAAATAGTGTTTTGTGTTACCATGTGTTTCCAAAAAAGATAGGAAGACAGACTTTAAGGGCTATCATTATTTAGTGAAGTCCATTCTCACTGATTTGCCAGAAAACCAGAAATTTTAAGAGGAACAAATCAAACTCCCTGGATCAGGAATGGTAGTGTGGATAGTGAATGCAGGCGCCTGTACCTAAGGTGCAGGGTTTGAGGTTGAGTAATCCTTAACCACCAGCCATAAGTAAGTGGGGCATTACACACACACATGTAAAATGGACCTGTCAGCATTATCTTTCCAGAAATATGAACAGTTCTTTGAAATGTGAGGACATAATTTGATTCTGTCAAAAGGCTTTGAGGACATAATTTGATTCTTTCAAAAGGCTTAGGCTCCGCCCATTGGAAGTTACAGTACAAACTTCCTGAGCTCCATTGGAGTAAATAATAATAATGGTCTTGGTCTCTCAGTAACAATTATCTTCCTGTATTTTTAGCATAACATGACCCACAGGTATCTCACTGTGTCACATATACAGTTCATATCTAGCTAGTATATCGTTCTCTACTTCCATAAACAAATCTAGTATTCCGATCTGAAAAGTGGGGAGCATTAGCCATAAAGTGCAATACATACAAATCTTACATGCATGAGTAGCCTTTGCTTTTTTGTCCTGCTCACTGATTTTACTTCTCCTTTCCAAGATATATATTTCAAAGTTGCACCCCTCACCAAAAAGGGCTGAGATTTCAGTGATACTTTTAGAAATAGTATCATAACTTTCAAACTTTTCCACTTGGTAGTAATAACCTCTTTATTTGTTTCATATCAACACTGAAGGCAGCTCCCATCCCCAAGATTATTTTTCTATAGAGAATGGAAGAGAAAAATCAGGCCAGGGGCAGAGTGTGATGTACGATCATTAGATAAGTGCAAATGCAAAACGTTGTCATGCATTCTTTTAATCCACACAAACTTCTACCTAGGTTTGTACAGATTTGCTTGAAGAAGTTCTATTAAAATGAAGTTGCAGGGACCAAGGCACACACACACACACACACACACACACACACACACACACACACACACACACACACACACACACACAATAAAAAGTAAAATGGACCTCTCAGCATAAAAAGTAAAATAGACCTCAGCATACAAAGTAAAACGGACGACTCAGCATATGCAGTAAAACGGACCTCTCAGCATAAAAAGTAAAATGGACCCCTCAACATACAAAGTAAATTGTACCTCTTAGCATATACAGTAAAATGGACCTTTCAGCATATACAGTAAAACAGACCTCTCAGATTGTAACAAATGGAGCTTTCTTCCAGCACATAAATGAAGCCTTGGGGGGGGGGGGAATTCTGGCAGCAGACTTGATGTGGAATCCATTTCTGTGCACTTTGTGATTAAATTTAATGTTAGCATGCAATGGTCTGCCTATAGGTCTTACAGCTGTAAAAGTGAGGGGGTGCTCCCTCCCCCTTGTTCTATGGTTCCGGCACCTATGCCGCCTAGCCCATGTCCGCCGCAGCATTTAAAAACCCTATTACTACTGCTTGATGTGAAGAAATCTTGTAATTGACAAAAACGCTTATCATGACTAACTTCAATAAAGATCCGAAAAAGGAATCTTCCTTGCTGCGGAGTTTTCTTCTAAACTAAAGCTCAGGAAGCTTAAGTACTTCTTTCTGCATTAAACAGGTGATCATTATTTTTCAAATGTACTGTTACCATCTAGCATATCCTGGTTCCAATATATTTGTATATATATTGAAAGATCTCTCTCTCTCTCTCTCTCTATATATATATATATATATATATATATATATATATATATATATATAAATATATATATATATATATATATATATATATATATATATATAAAAGTATTATATTAGCTATTATTATTAGTAGTAGTATTATCCTTAGTCTATATGACTTCAGCAACTACAAGCCTAGACTTCCTTGGAAGTCTTTTTATGGATAAAAATGGTCTGGAAGACAAGTGGGCTGCTACGTCCTTGATTGGCATTTATCAGCTGGGAAAACTTCCTAATGTTTGCCTGGAACATTCACCCTTATCCTACTTATACAGATCTATCTCTAAAGTGTCATGGTTTCAGATCAATACAAAGAGAAGAGCCTGCAGATTTTTTAAACTGCTCCTCTGTAAGGGAACATGTCTGTCTTTCCATTGACAGGGGAACACTGACTCTTCTGGATTCTCACTACACCTTTCTAAACATACTGGAAAATATTACGATAGAACCAAACACCCTATTACTGGGTGATTTTAACTACCCTGCCATTAACTGGGAAAACTACTCATGTACCAACACCTTTGCCCAACGGTTTTTGGAATTCATAAATTCCAATGCCCTGGATCATCCATAGTCCCACCAGGGGCTCAATATCCTAGACCTGGTCATTACCAACATGGGAAATCGATGTTCCACACCTATGGTCACCCCCCTCATTAGTCAGGACTGACCATAAGCTAATCACCCTTAACATCCACATCCCACCCCCACCCCCCAGTAAGGAAGCATCCATAAAAAACTTCTCCAAAGCCAACTTCATGCTACTCACGTCAGAAGTGACAAACTTCATGACACCATGCAGACGGGAGCTGAAAATTCAACTGCTGAATACTACACTAAGGCACTGTACGAGCACATCCACTCATGCATAAATCGTGCCATCTCAAATAGAACAAAGATGCTATCATCCAAAAAAAAGAAGCCAATCTGGTGGTCCCCTGCCATAAACAAACTTTACAACAAAAGGAAGAAACTGTTGCAGAAAAGAGGAAAATCCCAGGATGCAAAAAACTTCCTTACCAGCCTCAGTAAACAACTGAGATCCCTCATAAAATCCTCCAAAGCTAGTTACGAAAATAAAATTGACAAAGATTCCAAAGACAACCACAAGGCATTCTATAACTATGTCAAGAATCTAAATGGCAATGCTCAGACCTGCTCTGAGCTAAAACATAATGGCATTAAATATACTGATCCCAAGGATATTGCCAATATCCTGACAGATCGATTCAGTGCCAACTTCATCCCCTCTCACCCCCTAAATGGCCCATCTCAATACCGGAAGATTGCCAAATTCTGGTAATAACGGCCACACAGGTAAAAAACACACACTCCAAAGCTAAGAATACAGCATCCATGGGACCAGATGACATCCCGGGCTATGTGCTACATGAACTACAATATGAACTGGCACCTCACCTAAGTGTCATGTTTAATCATAGCCTCACCTCAGGTTTCGTGCCCACTGAGTGGCGCAGAGCTACAGTTATCCCACTCCACAAGAAGGGATCCACCTTGGATCCTGGAAACTACCATCCCATCAGTCTGACAAGCCTTATCTGCAAGGCCATGGAGTGTATTATCATGGAACTTATAAAGAAAGACATTGGCAACCTTCAAACACTGGACCCCACCCAGTTTGGGTTCGGGAAGGGCCAATCTTGTCTCCTGAACCTGAATGACTTCTTCAAATCAGTCTCCATAGCCATGGACAAGATTAAGGTGGTCCACACAGCCTATCTAGACCTTGCCAAGGCCTTTGACACCATCCCCCACTCTGGAATCATAGATAAACTTACTAAGCTGGGCATTAATCCCTATGTCACCCAATGGGTTGCTAACTGGCTTACTGATAGAACCCACACTGTAAAAGTAGCCGACTCCAAATCCATCTCCAGACATGTGACAAGTGGAGTACCTCAGGGTTCAGTCCTGGGACCGCTCTTGTTTGGCATCTACTTCTCTGAAGTATAGGCCAACACTAAGAGACTCTGGATAAAAAGTTTGCAGATGACTGCAAACTGGGAGCCATTACTGAATCCCCAAATGATGTGGATACTCTACAAAAGGGCCTCACAGAAACAGATGCTTGGTGCCAGAGCCATGGGCTCAAGCTCAATGCCAAGAAATGTATAGTTATCCCCTTCGGGAAAAAACATGTATCCGTGAATTACCATATAGGTGGCAGTACACTAAACACCGAAAGTGTGATAAGAGACTTAGGGACACAGGTGGACAGTGGTCTCACCTTTGATAACCACATCGCCACAACAGTCAGGAAATCCTTCTATGTGGCACATCTCATAACTAAGGGCTTTTCATCCAGAAAAAAGGAGGTCATTGTCCCACTAGACCCATTATAGAATACAACACCCCATTTGGTATGTACCTCTCAAGACATCTGCAACAACTGGAAAGGCCGCAGAAATATCTTACTAAAAGAATCACAGGCCTAAAGCAGATGCCCTACACTGACTGCCTTAAAAACTCCAGCTATACTCTGTCACATATCGTTTACTCAGAGGCGATCTTTGCTTAACATACAAGGCCATGTCAAACCCAGAGCTGTTGGACATGCTACACTTAAAGAAATCCCAGTCCCTCAGAGCCACACACTCCAGGAATCTAAACCTTGTCATCACAATAAACAAAACATGCTGGAGGGATAGGTTCCTGACCCAGAGACTCCCCAGACTCTGGAATAGATTGTTCATACATGTCAAGCAGAGTACCTCTTTGGTCCTCTTCAAAAGGAACTTTGATGATTGGATGGGAGAAAGGAAATTCACCCCGGGGATCAAGTCAGTAGCCCTGCTAGACAGGGGTCCAGGGAAGTAAATAGTGTGGGAAAAAATTGTTATGGCTAGGCTTGTATAGGCCCTAGGGCTGATAGCCTAGTACCAACCTATGAACCTAAATAAAAGAGGTGCCTTTCTGTTGTTCTTGGTACACACCTATTTTTGAATATTACTACCTTCTTTCTGTAAGCAAGAAAAATCTCCCTACATTCATCTCAGTATATGCTGACATCACTATCAGACATTGGAATATAAGCTTAGAAAAATAATCAAACCCCCCTGATCACACACAATGACAACACGGGTATTAATGTACAAGGACAGACTGCAAAAATCAAGATTTCCTTCTTCCAGCACTAAATTCATTAATATTTCTTGCAGCCATAATTTGTTTACCCCTCAATAACCATAGCTTTCAAAAATTCAAAGAGTGCAGCAATGGCAAACTGAACATGCAGTAATCATTAAAATGCAATACTGTGTCCATACCTTTCTCTTTCATCACTGTTTGTGAACTATAATCATTCACTACCTCATTACAGTTTTCACCATTAATAAGTATATAAGTATGTTTTGTAAAGAATTTCAGTTTATTTTTCTATATACCCTACAACTTTATTATTATTTACATAATTTGGAAAATGCACAACTAAGATTGTCACATTATTCTTATATATCCATTACTGATACTTACATACCTTTTGTTATCCACATTTTTTATACCTTTTGCTAACTTGTTGGAACTTTTTCTTCAGGACTCTAGTGGAAAGGGGTCTTGCATGGCACAGTCAGACTATAACAGTTTACAAATGCAAATACATAAATTCCCTGAATAGATATAAAAATGAAAGTGAATACACAGAGGACTACAAACAGAAGGAGGTAATGCAAGAAGGCATGTTTGAGTAAATGCCATTGTCTAATATACAAGTGATTTATCCAGTAATGTAAAATGTCTTGAAAGGAAATCATCACACAGTTTTTGATGTGTGTGCATGGTCTGTGTGTGTGTGTGTGTGTGTGTGTGTGTGTGTGTGTGTGTGTGTGTGTGTGTGTGCGTGTGTGTGCGTGTGTGTGTGTGCGTGTGTGTGGGTGTGTATCTGTATGTGTGCTCATGCATATATGTGTTGTTTTGTGTGTGTTTGTGTGTGTGTGTGTGTGTGTGTGTGTGTGTGTGTGTGTGTGTGTGTGTGTGTGTGCGTGTGTGTGTATGTATGTGCATTTCTGTATGTGTGTGTGTGTGTGTGTGTGTGTGTGTGTGTGTGTGTGTGTGTGTGTGTGTGTGTGTGTGTGTGTGTGTGTGCATGTCTCTAGAATAAACTTTATGAATTATCTGTTCAATATGCTATATGTGACAAACCTTACAACATCTCTGGGTGGTCCATTATTTCAATGTAATGACCTCCCTGTTGCATATCATGTGACTTAGCTTTCTCAACTCAGTTTCTTACTGTCAGCAAGTAAAAATGCTTTGTCTGCCATTAAGCTTGCAGCTTAGAATTCCCTTCCTCTAGATTGGTTATGTGCTTATGTTCATTGTTCTTTTAGTTCCAAGTTATTAAGTAATCTGCCTACAGATGTTTTGAGATATAGAATAACAACTTGTCCAGGGTTTCATTGTGCACAACCAATGATCTCACTGCAGTTGTTACCTTCTTTAGACATAAAGCAATGCAATTTTCATTTATCAGAACTCTGGAGTAGGTTTGTGACATGCTGTATAGCTTTTGAAATCAATTCTTGAAGCTTGTGTTATTTAACTGGGCAGCACCCCCCTGCCTTTTACAGATGCATGAAATGATGATGCTTAGCTTGGTATTAGTATGATTTTCTGAGACAGTGATCCATTAATTTTAATTGGATTTGATAAGGCCTGATCTTATTATTTTATATTTGCCATGAACAGGTAGACCATTTAACATATCGATATATTGATAAATATATATCCTTAACTAAGTTATTAAATGTTTAATTTATTATGTTTTACTAATTTGTGCTGACAATCTGCCTGTCAGCAATTTATTCTACAAAGAAAAATATGAGAGTTGTTCACCATGTTATCAGCTGCAGTGACTAACTTCAACGTATAAGAAAATAACATTTTAAATGTTAAGTATTAATTTGTGTAGAAACACTGCATCTGACAAGTTTTATTGTAAGGTTGTACAATTGAGCCATGCTGTAGTAAAGTTCTTACTTTAAATTTGCTAAAGTGGAACCTTGATATAACAAATATATTATTTACCTGTTTACATGAACAGTAAGGCCAGTAAATGTAAAACATAATAGTTAACAGGGTAGACTGTGTTGCTGGAGACAAGTGTTTAAGTTGTATCACCTCCCATTCATCTTCTAATTAGCATTGAGTTAAATCACTTTACTTTCTTGAATGTTCATTGAAAAGGGAATACCTAAGAGTCAATGTTGACCACCTGATGAACAAATTGATAAATACAATAAACATTACATAATAGCCTGTTTTTCTTCCTACCTATAATTTGTATTTCAATTGTAGCTTTGTCTTCTAGGCTGTCGATTTGTACTGTAATCTCATATTTGCCAGAGTCTTTGATCTCTGCTTTACGGATGAACAGAATGGAGTCTTTGTCACTGTTGCGAACATTGACTTGCTTTTGATCCAGAGGTTGACCATTCTTTGTCCAGGTCACTTGTGGCTTTGGTTTACCCTGAAAAATAGACATTTTACAGTTAATACCCCTGCATTACAAAACCTAATACATCCTTACTCCAGTACTAGAGTTCTACACCCTAACAATAAACCTCTCCTGCAAGTCACTAAACCCAACAACTCTGCAGAAGCCTCTCCATATTCAAATTTCATAACCAAAAAATGGAACACTCTGCCCACTAATATTTCAGCCACAATATCTCTAGCTCAGTTTAGGAAGGCTCTAAAAATATACCTCCAAACTAAATGATCTGCAACTGTGACTCCCCAGGCTAACTCCATCTTCTCTAGTCAACCTTGCCCTCATGCAATGGACAGAAGAAGGTCTCCTAGCTTTATGTGATGTAATGTATTTTATGTTTGCCATCCTAGTTTTTATATGATGTAAGCTGTATAAATCATACAAGCTATATTTGATGTAATGTTTTTTTTCTGTTGTCATGTTACTATTATTTGATGTAAGCTGTATAAAGTTATATTTCTGTAACTGTATAAATAGAGAGTATTATACTTGTTAAATGTGGAGCTTTTCTCCCCGAGCTTCTTCTGAAAAAGGACTTGTGTCCAGTCAGACTTTCTTGGTAACCAAATGTAAAATAAATAAATTACTAAATAAAATACCATCACATTTAAGGCAATACTTATATTAACCATGTGTAGTTATTATCCTGACTTAAAGCAATATGTATAATGTGTCTTCTATTCAGGTCAATAGGAATTGAAATATATATACACAAACACACACTTTGGAGGTCAGTGCTATATTTAAAACATAAACTCTGCATTCACAAACAATAATGCATAGTACATTCCTGATTAGTTTGTGTTGTTACCATTTCCTTTTCATACATTTGGAATACAACTGGATAGTTCTGATACCTATCTATGTCAAACAGAGCTCCTCATTAGCACTCTTCAAGAAAAAATCTTGATGATTGGATGGGAAATGGGAAATTCACCCCAGGGATCACTTCTGTGGCTCTGCTCGACAGGGGGACAGGAAAATAATTTTCTTGGGTGGCGAAAGCCAGGGTACATTTTTTGGCTAGGCTTATATAGGCCCTAGGGCCAATAGCCTAGTACCTACCTATGAACCTATGAATGTGAAAGCCAGCATATTTTCAACAACATCTATTTAAGTTTCACTAAAAAGGTTCCAGTTAATAACATTAGAAGGATGATCTCTATTGGGACTCCACATGTTCACTGTATTTAATTGCACCATGAAAAATCAAAGAAAAAGTAATCTGTATGTGTTGTGTCATTCTTATATGGAAAACAGTCATTTATTAATGGTGTGTGTATGTGTGTGTGTGTGTGTGTGTGTGTGTGTGTGTGTGTGTGTGTGTGTGTGTGTGTGTGTGTGTGTAAGTAATTTGTCAATAATTGTAAGTATATCTTGCAGTTAACTTTTTTACTGCCAAGGCAGAACTTGAATCTTCAAAAGATCAGAGTATGCTTTCTTCTGATATGAAAAGAACATAGTGTATGTGGAAAGTATACCAAGATTACAACAGAGCTCATTTACCTGATCACCCCCCCCCCCCCATTGGACTGATGATTAAACAGAATATAAGTAAGTTTATGGTTTCATGACAGGACCAAAGAAAACCTTAACCAATATAAAAGATAAACATTAAAAAAAGAAAATTAATGCTCTCAACATCTGCACCATTCAGCTATAATGACAAGGGTGATTAATGTTGTGTTACAAAATTAATCTTCTGATGAAGCCCTTCTAGGGATTCAATGGAAGAAGGTGAAGCAAATGTAAACTCCAGGGTACAGATGAACAAAACAGCAACAAACTGACGGAACTAGAATCGTAGCAGAAAATAAGCCCCTTTTCGCCTATGTTTTATATCATATAAAAAAAAGAAATGGTTATCAAATTAAAGAAAGAATTTTAATTAATCAAAGGAAGTATAAAATAACCAACACTGAACACATTTATCAACTCAAATGCATAGACAGCTTTAACTCTTCACTGTTTTTTACTGTTTTGTTTATTAACTAAATAGCTTCTTACTTTCATCTGCTAATTTATTCTTTTGTTTCTGTTATTTCACTTATACTCCATGGTCAGTACTGATAGAACATTTTATCTTTATTTCATGAATAAATAGAATTGACAATAATGAGCATACTTACCATCAGTAATGGCATATCACATTAATTTTGGAATGGGACAAGAATATATTACTTGTTGGTATTTTGAATATTTGTTTTAAATCACAACATTTTGGCAAATCCATATGTGTCACAGGTAGGTGATAAAAGATAATTAAAGACCAAGTGCAAAACTTTTTTTTACCATTTTGTTTGCTATAATTATGCTCCCCTCATGTAAAGTGGGATTTCTTATTTTGAAATGCGTAGTTTTTACTTTAGCTACTTCAATGAACCTATATTTATTAAGTTTAATAAACTGTTGTTTTTCTTTATTGTATGCTGAGCAATTCAAGTCCAATTACTTCCAGATTCCATGTCATCCAGTCCAGCCTTCTGGTGATGTTTTAGAGGGGGAGGGGGGTAGTTCTGTAGTGGTTTTACATGTTTTCCATAGTCTGCAGCAGATTTTATTACAGATTAACCAGAATCCAGCACAATCAGATGTTCAATCAGACAATAACTCAATAAATAAACAGAGCTATATTCAAGTGAAAATACCAATTAAGATGAAAGAGGACATGAGTCTTAGTAAGATGCAAAAGTGCTTGCCATATAGTGTAATAAAAAATGTAAAATCAATAAATCATTATCTACCAATAGATTGATCACATTTAGAGAGAACTACATGTGTAAATCACCTCAATGACAGATCTACTGTAAAGAGTGTATGTATGTTATACCATAAGGAATGTGTGTTAGAAAGGGAAAATTTGGAATAATCTGCACATTTGTGAAGATTAAATAGCAAAGTAATCATTCCAT
The DNA here is from genome assembly GCF_019279795.1 of Protopterus annectens. Classification (NCBI taxonomy): domain Eukaryota; kingdom Metazoa; phylum Chordata; order Ceratodontiformes; family Protopteridae; genus Protopterus; species Protopterus annectens. The sequence continues at coordinate 269,714,793 of NC_056741.1, read as the reverse complement.
AGTAGATAATGGTTTAGTACAGTGTGATAGACAGCTGTTTACTACAGTGTGACAGCTGTGTTGTTACTCTGTATGTCAAGTACAATAAACTTTAATACAAATGTATTTGTAGTGCAGGGAGTATCATGATTATGCTCCACGATCAGGAAAAAAACTCACTATGTGCTTCCTAGGGCAAGTCCTAAACTTAATAGCATTTAGTGGACCTTAAAAAAGATTCTTAATGGCTGTAAAATGCTGTTAAGATCAGATCACACACTAAAGACTAACAGTGGACAGTGCTGGCAGACTAGAGAGAACAGCAACAGAAGGTTAGACAGCTTTTAAAACTCTATTAGAATTTACTTTTGAAAGTGTGTCATACTGAAGTGCCTAACAGATTTTAAAGTTAATTCAACAGAGAAGCACTTTATTTAGCCTGTGCTCAGTTGTCCCTGATTTTACCTCATTTTTTTTCCATAGTCCCTTGTAAAAGTTTTAGATTTCTGCTAAATCACTGATAATTACAATTAGTCAATAATGCCAGAGAGAGTTTCATAATTTGTATTGTTCAGAAAATGCATGTTGATACAAAACTTGTTGTTCTGTTTAACGTTTTAAGTGAATTAGAGTAATATTAAAAAAAATTGTCTCTGTATACCGCGGTGGTGCAGCGGTAGCATTGTTACCTCACAGCAAGAGGTTCTCCCATTCGATTCTCGGCTGGAGTGCAGGGAGTGCCTTCTGTGTGGAGTCTGCATGTCCTCCCCACGGTTGGGTGGGCATTCGAAAGACATGCATAAATGGGCATGCCTTCACTGAAGGTTGAATGTCGAGCTGGCACCTCGGCGTTCGTGAAAATCTACTGCCAATCATTAGCAGACCGGAGTTCCACTGTGGCGACCCCTAACCGGGAAAAGCTGAAAGACAAACAAAAATTAAAAAATTGTCCCTAATTTGATCCATTGTCCTTCTATCATTTTTGGATTTGTCCAGAATTCTCAACCAAAAAAGTTGAGAGTTATGTTGCTGTCTATTCAACAATGATAAGTGAAGCACAGAGCTTAAGACAATGCAATAGGTTTGAAGTTGATAACAGCGTATAATTACTGCAGCATCAATCTAAGATTCAATCAAAAATACCAGTATCTGCATTATGCACAGTATAAACAACAAGAAGAGCAGAGAGGAGGAGGAAAGCAAAGTCAGACCGAGGAAGGAGAAATGTCATAGAGGTTAGGTGACACAGCCATTATAGAAGCTGGTTCACTGGGCTTGTTTTAACATATACATTTTAAGTTTCCTTCTGAATTTAGAGTAGTGGGTTTTTCTTTAGGTGTGTTGAGAGAGAGAGAGAGAGAGAGAGAGAGAGAGAGACTGCCAAAATGAGGCAACAGTGGAAGGGATGCATGCTTATTGCAGTGGAGCTCAACTTTAAGAATTTTGACATTGGGAGCTTTTTGCAAATAGTGCCTTAGGTTGCAAGAAGAGTTTTTCATTGGGTTTTACTGACAGATGTGAAAGAGTTTGGAGATACAGTACTTTTAAGTGCAGTGATCCTTTATTTATTGATTTGTTACTTGAGTAATTGATTGTGCTGCATTCTACCTCACTTTGATCTGAAATTTACTGCAGTGTACATATAACCTGCCTACTCACTATTACATCATCAAAAGGTGGGCAGGATGACAGATTCATAAAGTAACTGGACTGCTGTTCAACATACAGAAAATGCGAACAAAACTTTATTAAGCTTATTAAATACAATTTCACTGTCATATCTAAAATAAAACCTGCATATTTTAGCATCAGAAAAAAAGCACTTTCCATGATGGCATTCATTGCGTGAAACTCCTTGTTTGCTGACTGAGAGTACTACTCAAACAATTCGAAATATAAAGTGATACGTATATTTTTTGGCACTTCTTTTCAAAGTTCTGCATTATTCAAATTTTTTTTATGCATGATTGATTTAGATATATATATTTTCTGGCTTCTGATCTGTGCTGAAATTGCTGTTATTCTCCCACCCTTATTCATGCTGTGTTAAATACTGGTCTAACAACTTTTGTGTTTTATCTGATTGTCTCAAGGCTTGGTAGAATAATTAATATTCCCTGTTGTTAACCTCTGCATTCATTGCTTGAACCTCCTTGTGTTCTGACTGAGAGTGATTCTCAAACAATTGAAAAGAGGTGTATTTAAAGTGTTATGTGATGATTATTTCAGTCTGAAGAAGTCTCTTATTGTGATTATTATTGGGAGACGAAAGCGCTTACTGATATTGCGTACTTTGGATTAAAAGTGAAGTGAAGGTCATCCAACCATGTTCTGCATTTCTTGTATATCTGCATTCTTTATTTTATGGTGCTTCATGATACTATATAATGCCATTGATGCATTATTTAATATTTTTGAAAAATAAGCTCTAATTTTATTTCTTCCAAACTTGCTTTTTGGCGAGCTTTTACTAGCTTCAGATGAATTGCTTTTTTTTTTCAAAATCTATTTGACTATCTATTAGAAACAAAATGAATAACAAAATCCGAATGGCAAGAGCAAAACAAAGCAGATGTCCCAAAACAGCATGTAAAGATCCTCGATACTTCAGTAGTCCACAGTACATCAATAAATAACCGGTGCTGCAACTAGTTCAGTATAAAGAATATATCATTTATTTTTCACTGGGACATCTGCTTTGTTTTGCTCTTGCCATTCGGATTTTGTTATTCATTTTGGATTTTAGCTTTTTTGGCAAGCACATTAACTCCTAGCAGGCTTATATTTCTTTTGACTATCTATTAGAAACAGTTGGATTGCAAAAATTATGAATTACACCCCTGCTGTATACCTTGAGTAAACTATGGCTGTAAAAGTGAATGAATAATAATACTTCATGTGACTTTCATCACTGGCATAAGAACAGAGAGTCTCATTAAATTGAATTTCAAGATAAATGACAAAAACCCAGGACCTGTAGTAACTCCACTATCACTGTAAATTGGGTGGTGCTATTCTCACTATCTTTAATAATACTACAGGAACTGTTTTATGTCTTCAAGTGTAATTTGCTTATCTCTCATGATTCTGTACTCAGTGGTGGTTTGCAAATGTGTTTTACACAGATGGTTTTCTATTTTGCCATTGTCTATCTGGGGTTGGTCCTAAGTGACACTGTAGTGGAACTTTCTTGAATTTTTGGTGACCATTATTTGTTGGCCACTCTTAAAATAAGGGACATCACACTTTTTTATAAGCCTTTTCTTTCAGACGATATTTAGAATCTTCAACTTATTTTCAAATTGTGAAAGAGAGAGAATAAGGTTAAACTGTGGTTGTAGCTTGTCTATAGTTAAGTTTGTAAACATATATTGTATATCTCTATATATTCCCATTTCAGTATGCAAGAACATTTTGATGTATTTAAGACTAAGTTGCACATCTGTGATTCCTTTGAGAGAGGTTTGGTAATATTTTTCCATAGAAGTTTCTTGATTTTTTATGGCATAATTGGCTTTATCTTATGTTTACTTGTCAGACTTTTTTGCTCATTCATTTAACACAGAATGCAAGAAACTGAACACTCATATGAACTCTTTGATGGCAATTCTACATATAGCATGTATTTTGAAAAAATAAATAAATTCAAATCAGTTGCTTAACATAGCAACAATTTATGTGGCATAGCATGCCAATATGTTGACTGTTGTGTTTTTGTGCTTTATTCAATCATGTTTGGAGGTGGCATAATGCTTAAGGTGTTTACATTGCAGATGCAAAAAAACAGGGCTTGACTCTCGCCTTTGGGAATCATAGCTAGTCTTAAAAAGGCCCCTTGTGGTCATTAGTCTAGTACTAACCCATGAATTTATGAACCAGTCCTATAGTCTGTGAATGGGTATTGAATTTTCACAGAGCATATTACCCCAAGTTCTGTTCTAAATGAATATATTCTTAAAACTAGATTTTTAGTTTTAGCCATCCAAAATTTTCTTGAATTTCACAAATCCTGTCATATATTCAACGTTTTGGATATTGTAGGATGTTATCTTATGCACTCAGTGATTTGGAAGAGAGCTCTATGATTTGCACTGCAGCTGTGAAGAGTGACTCTTCATGTTGAAAAGACTGAAGGTATTTGAATCTGCTGTTGAGAACTGTTATACTTGGAACCAGTTCAAAATGCTTTCTCTATGCCCTCGGATGAAGGAATTATCCTTAAGAAGAAACACGTGTCATCCAGGCTAATGGCACCTATGGGAGTCTTAAAAGTGCTATTCAGCAGATGATGTTTATGGAAGGTGAATCAAAGCAAGCTGACAGAAGCCACAGATGCCTGGCAACAGACAGGAACTGTATTAAGCAGTGACTAACAGTAGCTGGTAACTGATACTGAAGGAATATCTTATGTAAGTAGAGGGGGAATGCATTATGGGAAAAGAAGCTTTCAGGAAGATGAACAGATGATTGGGTGATGACTGTTTCAGTAGCACAGAAGCAGAGCTCTTTTCATTTATTCCAGACTGGCTGAAACATGCAGTTAAGTATTTCAAAACTAGATCACAAAAGTTAAATAGCCATTTGGAAGGGACTCTCTGTCCTCTCTCTCTCTCTCTCCTGTGAATAATAGGCATCCATTAAAGTGGACTGGTAAAAAAGTAAATGCCACATTAAACTACAAAGATTCCAAGAAATGCATTTTTTTCTTGCTTTATTGTGTTCAAAGTTCCATCTTCACCACTCCCTCCACCCACATGTTCATACATTCTACTGCATATATTCTAGAAATGTTGTTGTTGTTGTTGTTGTTTGTTAAATCATTACAGAGAAGTGCTCACTAAATACAGTTAGCTAGTGTAAAGATGCAACAGTGTTTACATAAGTTTTGCCTTAATTAGCCAACCATTTCTAGCAATTAATAATTGAAAATAGTGAGCGGTTAAGTGTGGCTTCAATTCCTAAAGCAAATTGTTAAAGATTTACTAATAATGGCATTTAAGGAATACACCCTTCACATATCCAGCAGATACACACGCACGTATGCATCCACAGGCACCCCACACATGCACCCCCCATGCACACACATGCAAACTAACACACACGCAAGTGCGCGCGCACACGCACACACACACGCACACACACACACACGCACACACGCACACACGCACACACACTCACGCAAATGGTTGTTAAAGATTCAGCCTTCTAGATAATCTTTTCAAGACACCTGCGTAAGGTATTCATTCATCTCATGTTCCCTTTGCTCTTAAATAACATGCTAGGAATAGCTATAAAAATATATTATTTTTTGTTAAGGCTTCTTTTTCTACATCAGTCTTTTTGCACATCATGTTTCCAAAATACAACATTGCTTTGCCTCTCCTTTCCTGTCAGTCTTCTCTCTATAGTGAGTGTCTATTTTCTATCTGAAATTTGTTTTCAGTGTGTTCCTGTTATTTGCTCCTGCGTGTTTAATATTTTATCTTTCAGCATTACCTGAAACAGATGCAAGTCTATATTTGGCAGAGACATACTATTAAGAGTATAGCATGCATTTTCTCATTAAAATTAGTGTGACTGTCTCAAAATAAGACTAAAACACTTATTTTAAAATATTTAATTTGCAGAAAAAAGAAGGAAACTAATACAGCAGCAGCAAAATTTGTTTATATCTTTCTTCACATATAACCCATTTCAAAAGTAATCATTGCTCAACAGACTTCAGGCATGAGAAGTCTTCCAACTAGCCTTCATCTAGCACTTCTGTTGATAGTTTACTGTAATCTGATCTGCCTGTCTTTGTCAATGGATTGACAACTGCTTGCAATGAATAAAAGTACTGAAGTGTGTCTGTCAATAAAGTTCCTGTACCAGCAACAGACAACCATTCAGAAAGCTACAAGTCAGATTATATTATAACTGCATCTGGATCATCACAGGCAAACCAGGTTAACCACTGATTCCATCTGAAAGCATGTCCAGTGACATTAATCATCTTGGGAATTTCTTCAGACCATCAACAGTTCAGTTCTCCTTTTTAGTGTTTTATTTTTCAGTGGTGCAGAAAAGTTAATAAACCGTGGGCATCAGTGAATAAGGCCTTTGGTTATAACAATCTCACAGCCACAGGTTTTTTTAAGATGACTTTTATAGCCCCTTTCTTGTTTCAACAGAAAACTATAGCTGTGTTATCTATTTCTGTAAAGGTAGTAATGGCTTGCAGGCATACCTCTCCCACTCTCAGCTTTTAACATTAGGAATTGAGCTCTCTGTCATTTTAAGCCTGTACTGCCAGCATTTCTGTGAAAAACAGCTTGCCCTAACAGAGCTTGCTGAATGCAATTAATATATTAGATGCAGTTTTAGATTCTCAAAGGAAGCAATTTCCAGTTTCATAGAAAAAACAAATGTGCAGAAAAATTTCTAACTCATACTTTTTACCAGACGTGATACCTTTTTAAACAGGTTGTTATGCATCTCCTGTGACAGAGTGTCTCTTTTTGAATTAATAATTTTCTCCCTACCACCTCTTTCTAATCCAGTTTGACCAGTATCCCTTACCCTCCCTACAGTTCTGGGTTTCCAGCCTTCTCCTTTACTGGTAAAGTGAATTCTGCAGGAAGAAAGTGTAGCAGAGGTCTAGCACTGCTGCTCTTAGAACCTAGGTTAACACCTGCTGTAGCCCTCTTTCCCACTGACATGTTGGGCTAGCATCCAGGAGGATGCATCCAATGGTACCATGAGGGAATAACTTCCACCTCTGTTGTTATCATGATGTACCCATCAAATGCCCACTCCTTTATATGGTCACAGTACTGAGAAACTGGCACTGAGCCAGTACCACTATCAGTACTAGCGTTTACTCCCAGTGTGTTGCCACACACTAACTCGCGGAAGATTCAAGCAGGTTTCTGTCTCATCATTCCTTTTCCTCCCTGCATCAGCTCTACGAGTTGCCTGAGCCTCTAATCCAACTTCAAGCAACTGGGTCACAGGCAGGGTTTTATTGCTTTAAGTCATAGACCCAGCCTTTTTCTATAAAGACCCTAAGTATATATCTTAATTATGATCTACAATCCTGGCCCTTGCAGACATACATTCCGTAACACACACACACACACACACACACACACACACACACACACACACACACACACACACACACACACACACACACACACACACACACACACACACACACACACACTGCATGCACTATTTCCTGTGTATAGTTCGGCTGCTTGATTACTTCTGGATTGCCTACAGGCTCCAACAACCCACAAGCCAATCCTGAACAATGTGTGTCCAAATACCCAACCTGGCACAAAACAAAGACTGCTTCATAAGACAAGAAACACCTGCTGCAAAATAAAAAAGTCATAGCTTTTTATCACTTGCATTGTGTCTTTCTTACTTCTGCTTTTCTTCAGATTACTCAAGTTCTCTAGCTTTGACCACCAGGACAGTCTTCCAATTAGCATACCAGGATACCACAGTCTATTATGAGTTAAGAGTCATGCTGTAGAATGTTTTACTAATCAGAGCAAGATAAAGTTAAAGAGGCAAAACACTTAAAAAGAACCCAAAGGGCATATACAACCTCAGAAAAAAAAAAAACTGCCACCATCGAACGTACAAGCAAGACAATATTTATTAAGACTAAGTGCGTTCACCCAACTTTACACTGTGGTGAAGCCCAGTGTAAAGTTGGGTGAAAGCGCTTAGTTTTAATAAATACTGTCTTGCTTGTACATTCAGCGGTGGCTGTTTTTTCTTTTTTCTTTCTAAAGTTAAAGAGGCATCCCCCTACATATAGCTCGTACATAAGAAAGGCACATCTCCGAGACAATATATGTAAAATGTAAGTGTTCCACTTTCAGCCAATCCATAAATATAAGCATATGCATGACCAATTTTGGAAAAAGGAGATGGCTGTCCCATATTTAAGGTGTTAGGGGACATGATCAGCAGAAGCAGAATTGATACTGTATTTGTGGTTACAGCTGAAGTACTGAAACACTTTGTGTGTTGTATTGTATCTAATGTAAACTGAGCTGCTTGTTAAATTTGTCACAAATTTCCTGTACCAGTTTCAGAACAGAAACGTTTTTTTTCTGGTCCTCCAGAGTTGGGGGGGGCAGCAGATTATAGAACTGCACAAGGAACCTAGGTATAGTTCAGAATGCAATAACAAATATTTAGGGTAAGAGTGCAGAAGATGGCACAGTGAAGCAAATAGTGTGAAACAATACTCCACAAAGCTATCTGATTTTGTGGGGCAAAGCTGTCAGAAACCCAGACAGGTGTTTCTTTCCCTGTACCATTTGATTTAATGTAATCAATTTTGAGGTTACTGCTTCTAGAAACTACATAGAATGTATTCTCATTAAATATTTTAGCTAATTGCTTGACCCTACCTTGTTCTTTAAATCTGGGAATTCCAAGCATTAGCAAAGCATCTTTACTTGCTACGTTATCAAGTAAAATAAGAGCTGAAACACTTTGCAGAGTCAGAGGCTATGCAGTCCTGCTACTCACATATTCCTCACTAGTCCTAATCATAGCATTGTCTCCTCACAGTAAGAGGGTCTCTGGGTCAGTTCTCGGCTGGGATGTCTGCTGTGCAGAGTCTGCATGTCCTTGCTATGTTTGTGTAGGTCTTATCTGGGTGCTCCAATTTCCTCCCACATTCCAAAGGCATACAGTGGGTGGACTGGACACCCTAAATTTGCCATAAGTGTGAGTGTGTGTGTGTGTGTGTGTGTGTGTGTGTGTGTGTGTGTGTGTGTGTGTGTGTGTGTGTGTGTGTGTGTGCATGTATGGTATGAAAAAACAATGGTGGACGGGCTAGACACCTGGTGTTGTGGACATTGGCTCTAGATGATTATCTCTGCTGAAGTGACACCCTGACACCCTTACTCCACATGCAAATATGGCAAAATGGAGTTGTAGGTGGATGAATTGTGATTGCAAAGGTTTAACTGATATAGTTTGCATACTAACATCAATACGGGTCTATATTACGTGATAGAATGATCACAATAGTGAATGCTCAAAAGAGTGAAAATGCAGCACATCAAAGTGCTTTCTGTGGGATCATGGTACAGTGAAGAACAGAATATTTGCCCTTTCCTCACTGTAGTGCAATCTCGGAGTTGGTATAGATATATATATATATATATATATATATATATATATATATATATATATATATATATATATATATATATATATATATTATATAGTGGTGTATGGGGGGAGCAACCCCCCACAATAATGGTTTTGATGTGCATTTTAGCTCTTTAGAGCATTTGCTATTGTGATCATTCAATCACGTGATATAGACCCCATCAATACTGCAGTACCACAAAGAATTCCCCTTATTCTGCAATACTGTCATCTTATCATTTGTATATATAAGAAGTAGGGGTATGATTGCTTATATTCACACATATGGTGGCACTAGGGGAGACAAAACCTCCACCCAGAAAAAAATTCAAACTGTTACAGTGAGTTTTGATTTGGCTGTTTTAATTTGCATTCACCGTGTTTGTGACAGCATCTGATAGTGTCAGTCACAGTCTGAATGCATCTGTGAGACAGATTCCAGCTGCTATTCATTTTCTGTAGGATTCAATGGGCCTCTCAATCATCTCTGTTGCAATGTTAAATGTATAAACTGATAAATGTAAATCACTGTGTTACCTATGCACATGGGCATCCTCTGTATGTACAACAGGAGGGTAAGACACACCACCTAGGCTCAGTCCAGCATAATTATACCTCATCAGCACCTATACACTTGTTCTAATACCTTCTCATTAACAAAACAGGGCTATGAAAGTTCTTCCCATCAAAGGAAACGGCCGAAGATAAAGGGGGATGTGAGAAAAGGATATGACAAGATGTTGAATAAGGGTTTTAGTCACATGCCAGGATGACATTTTTCCAGGAAGAATGTGAATTGGAAGCTGAATGACCTTCCCAAGTTAGTAGTAGATTGTACAAATGAGCAAATTGCTGAGATCATTTTGGACAGGATGTTGGTGGAATATTGAAAGGAGCACAGCTGCATGTAGGATAGGTTCACATTTTGGTGGCATAATCTGTTGTAGTCTATGAAGTTTTATAAAATGAGATACATTTCAGATCCCTAGATTAAAGCCAGATCTGTTCTGTATTACCTCACATGACAAAACATATTCAGCTTAATTAAAATTTATAGAGGATCATGATGCAGAATTAAATGCATACAAGGAAAAGTGGTGGAGATATTAGGTCCTCAACATGATGGCTGACAAGGAAATTACAAAAACAGAAGCACAACATAAAGGTGTCAGATAAACATTTTAAATACAGAAAATGTCCAACCACAAATAAAATATGCTGACACATATGTCTGTGTATGTGTGTGTGTTTGTACGTGTGTTTGTGTGTGCACGTGTGCATGTATGCGTTTGTGTGAGAAAGATGATGTGTAATAGGAGAGCTAACTAAAAATAATAAAAAAAAAAAAACAGTGATTACCGATGTGTATTAATTCACATTCAATTCCAAAATGAGAAATGTCATAACCTTGTTGGCCATATTAGTTTTCTATTAGTATTCTGTTAATTTTTAGATAAAAATGTTAGTGTTTCTTATGTTATCACTAGTTTCGCAGCACCATAAATATTTACAAGATGCATACCAAGCAAGTCCAAGGGAGGGTGAACACATGCTGCCAATTCACTAGCTCACTAGCTCATATTCATTGCTGCAGTCTAAGGGGTTTGGAGCAAACAGGGACACCTGTTTGTTTGATATTGTTTTTATATTGTTTTATGGTTTATATTATATTTTATTTTATTTTATTAAAATGTTTTAGAATAACACACAGTCCCCTTAAACATGTACATAATCAAGAAAGTCCACCTACTGGTCAGCTTAGCTAATTTTACTTACATATTGGCCACTGTAAATTAATCAATGGATATTATTCATTTTGGTTATCGCCCAATCCCACAGACCCCGGACTCCATCTCCATTGGTGCATTTCAATAGCCTATGATTTCAGCATTTCATTTTTATCCACACACATTGTAAGATGAAACTTCCACCATTTGAATTCCCTAACCAATCACACTGACACCAGCTGGAGACATCCTATTGATCTTTCATAACCACCTATAGCCTAGTAGTATTTCAAAATTCAACCAATCATAAGATGTAATGAAAATACTGTATAAATTTGTACTTAATAGTCTACAGAATATTGTTTATAAAAAATGCAGTTTTAATGTCTGTAATCTGCACACAGTGCTGATCTGCTTTACTTTATATTGAATAAAGGAATTTTATTGTACGAAGAACTATGTGAAGCAGCCTTCTTTTGCAATGCAATACAATACAGCGGAACCTTTGCTTGGTGTTTAGTTTAGCCCGCATAGCTTAGTTAGCTATTCTTTTTGACCTTTTAGTTAGTTATAACCTTATATGAAGGAAATCTAGGGCTACAGAGCATCATGCTAACAGGACAATTTGTGTCCTAGACTCATAGAAGATACACAGCAACTAGGCCATGTGGCCGTTTCTGCCTTGGCAGTACCCACTGTTAAACCTTACCTTGCTTTTTCAAGGTACAAAAGGTCAGTATACCATGATGAATTTGTGAATCCCCAGACAACTGTCTAACTCCTTTTTAAAGGAAGATCATGTGTGTCGCAGTACTTGATGTGGACAGGAAGTTTGTTCCCGTGAAGGGGTAGTTATTGCGTGCTGAATTTGCTGAAGTGGGTTAAGATCTCTGGTCCTAGTGCTCACTGAACTTTTTGATTTGTGGAGATATAAGGCCATAAAGCAAGATACAGATTGCTCCCAAGGAGTTTGTAGGACACTGAATACAGGAAAAATGCTTTGAGTGCCAAACTGCAAAAGGACTTCACTGAGCTTATGTCAAATGGTCCAGAAGGGACACTGCGGTGTGATGGGGACGGAAAAGGATGAGTCATGGATTACTGAATGCATACATGTGGGATTCAAAAGTAAATGGAAACAAGGGGGTGCACCTCTTAGCAAATATTTGTTGAGGCCCTGATCTATTACAAGAGGTGATCAAAAAAAGAGAGGATGTAAAATCCTACATGATACAAAGAAGGATTTTATTTTTTGCAAACAATGGATGAACTGCTGCAAAAGTGAAGGGATCCTGTTATGAAGCTGGAAGACAAAAGTTTAGTTGAAACAGCAGGGACTATTTTGTTTGGAACCGATGGTGAAATCATGTCTGAATGTAATTCTAGTGCAATAATCATGTTATTAAGAATCTGTCTCATGACTTCTGTTATATAACATGTTAAGATATATACCAAGCTGGCAATTATACTGTTAGAGGTCACTTTCTAAGTCAGCTACCTAAAAGTCGAACTCTTGCAAAGGAGAGCATGGATGTTTAAGGAACTAAATGAAGCATTTATCATTGTTTGTATGTACTGATCACATTTCCTTCTGAAACAAAAACAGACACTAATGGATGAGGCAGCATCTTCCAGATCATCTACGTACCAAGCCATTTCAGAATGTCTTGTGATTTTGTTCTCTAACTGAAATTTAATGGTGTTGGCATGAATAATTGTCAGCAGGTAAGATGTTCTCTGAAAGGGATGAATACTCACAAGCGATTGGTCAAAGAATTACAAAATATGTAGGAAGGAACAAATCCGTCATCCACTGATAGTAGCACAAATCGTGCATGAGGAAAATAAAGTCTCAGAGTTATTGCAATGGCTAGCTATTATACACACACACAGTCATGACACTGAAGCAAATGCAAATATGGTTCACACAAGAAAAAGCACTTTCAGTAATGTGGTCAAGACTTTAGAGGAAGATTGCTTTAGAAGTGCTTAGTTAATCCTACAGCTACATTACATTCTCAGACAGAACATGAATCACATGAATTTGTACAATTCTACAGATTGCTGGTATGAGCTTCCCAGATACAGGCAAATCGCGCTAGTATTCTCAAGGCTAAACAAGTGAGTTAAACTTCAGTTAAAATAAAATATGTTAGATACAACTATTTTGTACAGGGTAGTGAAAACAAGGTAAACCAGGGTAGTTTCAAAGAACAAACTAACTGTTTGGGAAAAAAAGGTATATATAAAACTATCTGGGCACACAGATCTGCTAAGAACTAGATGAAAAGCCTAAGTGCACTTGAACTGGAAACCTCCAAATATTCAGTTTGAAAACTAAGAAATCTGAGACATCAGAAGCCAGAGGACTAAGGCAGAGAGCTACAAACCAACATACATGCACAATGTAAAAATACAGGAACAAACATTAATTATATCAACTTAAAACTGCAGCGGGAAGCAGTACAACACACTGCAATGGAAAACAGACAATCTTGAAGGTAACAGAACATTCAAATGAAACACAAAAGCTTAGACTCAATTAACAAAGTTCACAACTCAGGAAATATTGTCTCAGCAATATTCCTAGGCCTTCCTAAAGCCTTTGACACCATTTCCCACTCTATACTCCTCTCTCAACTTTTAACCCACTTCCTCAGCTGGTTCAATAGCTACCTTTCAAGGAGGGTACATGCAGTCAAATGGCAAACTCCATATCTCCCTACATTCATAACCCTACCGGTGTCCCAAAGGCTCTATACTAGGTCCCCTTCTATTTAATATTTTCATAAACAACCTCCACCAAGCAATTCTGCAGGGGTTTCTTGTTCAGTATGTAGACGACTCCACAATAATTTGCTCTGCTAATAACCCATGTCTATTACAGAAAATCACCCAAACTGCATTCTCTTCAGTAGAGACTTGGCTCCATAACAATTATCTTTCCTTAAACCCCAATAAAACCAAACTAATGATCTTCACTCCCAAGAAAAATACGCCCATTAACAAACCCAGTTTTACAATTCTCTCCCATAATTCCACTAAAATTGAATTAGTGAACCACACAAAACTACTAGGGGTAATAATTTATGAAAACCTCAGGTGTGGTCTCCATGTTCACAGTAACATCAGTAAGACCCACAAAAAACTAAGTCTCCTTTATAGACATAACCTGTTCCTTTCCTCCCCACAAAACAAATGCTTGCTTCATCCTACCTTTTTCCTTCTTTACTCTATGGTGCACCACTTTTAACCAACCTCCAGGCCTCCCTGATAACAAAATTGGAATCATGCTCTAATAAGATAGCCAAATTTGCAACCAATAGTTTCCATTCTACACACCACTGTATTGCCCTCAATAAATGTCAATGGTTGGAATTCCCCCACTACTTAACCTGTCTTCAACTAACTTTCACTCACAAATTAGTTAATAAATCTCAAGACTGCCCTGCCCTTCGGTCCTTATCCACCCAGTACAACCTCTCAAGGCCCCTAAGATCTGAAAATCAAAAACTTCTGCAAACAATCAAACCAAAGCTACTGGATGGTCAGCATTTATATTCCTGGGTCATGGATGCAATTTGGAATAATCTACCTACAAGTATTCACACAGTTCAATACCCGGCCACTTTTAAAACCACCCTGCTTGCTCACCTCCTCTCCAAATGGACTTGTAGCTTTTCAATACATTCTCCAGCTATTACCTAAAACAGGAGTCTTTTGTTTCATCTCATTTTCCTCCTTCACTCACTGCTCCACTCAGTTGTGGTTTTCCTAGTCACTAGAGCCTGCCTTTCCTTCTATCATTTTTCACTCACCTCACTATTCAAACGTGTAGACTCTCACTATCAAATTTTAATTCTTAGCTACACTCCCCACCTCTTTATTCTCATACATACCATTCAGTACTTCTCTTTATTTTTATTACTCTACCCATCTACCCCAATCCTGCTATCTCAACTTGTAGTATTCTCATTTCCTTACCTCTTTCAGCCTTCTTCCCTCCTGTACTTTATCTGTTCTCAACCTCTACCACTACCACTCAGCATAAGACATCTGAGATTATCCAAGTGCAACTAACTCTGGTCAAGACCGCAGTCCAAATTGTAGCTTGCTACAGATCTCCCACCATGCCCCAGGATTCCCACTCCTCATTTCTTGATACACTGGAAAATATTAGGGTACAACCTAACACTCTAATAATGGGTGATTTCAACTACCCCACCATTAACTGTGAAAGCTACTCATGTACCAACTCTTGTGCTTAATGGTTTCTGGAATTCATAAATTCCAACGCCTTGGATCAGCTTATCCACACCCCCACCAGGGGCAGCAATATCCTAGACCTGGTCATTACCAACATGGGCAACTGGTGTTCCACACCAGAGGTCAATTCCTCATTGGACAGATCAGACCACAAGCTAATCACCCTACACATCCATATCCCAACCCCACCTCCCATTAGGGAAACCACCGTAAAAAATGTATCCAAAGCCAACTTCACGCTTCTTAAGACAGAAGTGGCAAACTTCACAGCACCCATGCTGATGGACAATAGAGGTTCTACTGCTGAATCCTATGCAAATGCACTTTATAAGCACTTACACAAGTGCATGGATAGTGCAGTCCCTAAAAGAAACAAGATGCTATCCTCCAAATAAAGGAAGCCGATGTGGTGGCCCCCTGCCATAAACAAACTCTACAACAGAAGAAAGAAACTGTTGCAAAAAAGAGTAAAATCAAATGATTGGAGGAACTCCCTGGTCAGCCTCAGTAAGAAGATGAGCTCCCTCATAAAATCCTCCAAAGCTAGTTACATAAAAATTGCCACTGATTCTAAAGACAACCACAAAGCATTCTATAGCTATGTCAAGAATCTCAATGGCAACACTCAGATCTGTTCTGAGTTACAGCACAATGGGACTAAATATACAGACCCAACTTATATTGCCAACATCCTGGCAGATAGGTTCAGTGCTAACTTTACCCCTGTCTCACCTCCTAAAGGGCCCATCTCTATACCGGAAGAATGCAAAGTTCCTGTAATCATGGCAGTGCAGGTAAAAAACACACTCTCCAAAGCCAAGAACACAGCATCCATGTGACCTGACAACATCCCAGGCTGTGTTCTACACGAACTACAGAACGAACTGTTATCCCACCTAAGTACCATGTTCAATCATAGCCTCACCTCAGGCTGTGTGCCCACTGAATGGTGCACAGCAATGGTTATTCCACTCCACAAAGGGAGAGCCACCACAGACCCTGGAAACTACTGCCCCATTAGCCTGACGAGCCTGGTCAGCAAGGCCATGGAATGTATCATCATGGAACTTATAAACAATGACATTGGTAATCTCCAAACTCTGGGCCCTACCCAGTTTGGGTTTGTAAAAGGCAGATAATGTCTCCTAAACCTGATAGACTTCTTTGAAGTGGTCACCAAAGCCGTAGATGAGGGTAACGTGGTTCACACAGCCTATCTAGGTCTCCCCAAGGCTTTCAACACCATCCTCCACAATGAATTATAGATAAACTCACTAAACTAGGTATAAATCCCTATGACACAAGATGGGTTGCCAACTGGCTCACTGACAGAACCCACACTGTGAAAGTAGCAGACTCTAAATCCACCTTCAGACAAGTGACAAGTGGAGTACCACAGGGTTCAGTTCTGGGTCCTCTCCTGTTTGGTATCTACTTCTCTGAAGTACAGGCTAACACAGAAGGTCTTTGGCTAAAAAAGTTCGCAGATGACTGCAGACTAAGAGCCATAATCAAAACTCCTAATGATGTGGACATCCTACAAAAGGGCCTCACTGAGACAGATGCCTGGTGTCAAAGCCATGGCCTCAAGCTCAGTGCCAAAAAGTGCATTGTCATCCCTTCTGGTAAAAACTCTGTACCCATGAACTACCACATAGGCAGTAGTCTACTTAACACTGAAAGTGTGATGAGACATTGGGACACAGGTGGACAGTACTCTCTCCTTTGGTAACCACATCGCCACAGTAGTCAGGAAATCCTTCTATGTGGCACACCTTATCACAAAAGGTTTCTCATCAAGGAAAAAAGAGGTCATTGTTCCCCTCTACTCATCACTCATTAGACCCATTATAGGGTACAATGCCCCTTTTGGTATGTATCTCAAAGGACATCTACAAGAACTGGAAAGGCCACAGAAATACCTCACAAAGAGGATTACTGGCCTCAAACAGATGCCCTTCACAGACTGTCTCAAAAACTCTAGCTTTACTCCATCGCATATCGCCTACTCAGAGGCGATCTCTGCCTAACATACAAAGCTATGGCAAACCCAGAGCTGTTGGACATGCTCCACTTAAAGAAATCCCAATCCCTCTGAGCTACACGCTTTAGGGACCTAAACCTTGTCACCACAATAAACAGAACATGCTGGAGGGATCAATTCTTGTCCCAGAGACTTCCCATACTCTGGAACAAACTACCTATCTATATCAAGCAAAGCTCCTCTTTAGCACTCTTCAAGAAAAATCTTGATGATTGGATGAGAGATAGGAAATTCACCCCAGGGATCACTTCTGTGGCTCTGCTCAACAGGGGCATAGGAAAATAATTTTCTTGGGTGGTGAAAGCCAGGGTACCATTTGACTAGGCTTCTACAGGCCCTAGGGCCAATAGCCTAGTCCCTACCTATGAACCTATGAACCTATGTATACTAATACCCATTACAAGTATCTCTCTATACATCTGTGCCACCTGCATCTCCCTTTACTTTATCACAGCTTACACAAGCTTATATTTAACTGTGCCTCAATTTATTTTGCAAAGGATTGCTTAAATCTTGTATCTGTGGCTACTACTGTATTTTATATTCTAAGTGTGCCTTGAACTACTATTACTAGACTGGTTTAATCTAATATCTGTGCTTAGAATTGTATTTCCTAAACTACTTTTGTTTTACTATGAATTTTGTTGTATTTTGTACACTGCAAATTTTGTTTTACTAACTGTTCTTAGATCCTGTACGTAATACTCTGTACATATATATTAACTACATCCTGGAGCTTTTCTCCCCGGGCCTCCACTAAAAATGGGATCCTTTTGGCCCAGAGGACTTTTCCAGTAAACAAATGCCAATAAATAAATAAATAAGATAAATAAACATACATGGTAGAGGCTGACAGAATGGTCTAGCACAGTAAAGTATTAATACTGCTTTTAACATTTTAAAATTAAAAAAAACAAAAAAAAAACTGTAGCCTTCTGACAGAGCTATTTATGTATTATGCTGCATTTTTTTCTATAAGTAGTTGAATAAAGAAAAAAAAGAAATCTCACCAGGAAAGGAATAACCAAGTTGACTGTCTCTCCAACATTCTTAACAAAGGTCTGCCTGAGATGACGTGGGACTCGAATCTTGGGACGCTCTGAATCATAGAAAACAACATAAATAAAATTTGGTAATATAAACTCCACTAGTTTTGTATCATGTACATCATTCCACAATTACTTTAATAAAACTTATATGATTATTTTCACTAATGGAAGCACTTCTGGAGTTAAAAATACCATGTCTCAGCTGCCAAAGAGTTTCAGAATGTCTAGATGATGTACCTAAGATGTACAACGTTCGGCCTTGTTTTCACAGTGATAACCAGAGAGATTCAGTTTTTATCTTATTTGTACAGACAAAAAGATGTGCAATACATGTTTTGCAACAGATACTGCTTGCATCATGTAAGGAATAAAGCAAACATAAGATGATAACATCAACATACTTTTATTACTGTCTGTTTTCATCTCCTGTTATATATATGTGCTTTGGCATTTAGTAAGCCAGTGTCAGCTAGGCTATCAGGTGCGGGATGCTCTTGGTAGTCATACAGTCACCAATAATAGCCATTTTATTCTTGTCCCAAAGTCACGTACAACATACTTCCTGCAGAGAGAGACCACCTTACACTGTTGCTTTCTAGTACTGAATCTGCCCCTCATATTCTGCCACTGTTCTTTCACTGAGGCTTTTTCTTCCTATGTCTTTCATAATAAACACCTAAAGCTGACTCAAAAAAGCAGAGGTTACATTGCATATTTCAGGGTACTTAACTCTGATACCCCTCATAATTTTACTTATGGAGTTAAGTTCTTTGCTACTAACTGCTCGTTGTCATAACTGACAGTGAAAACTGAGAAGTTCTTATCTTAATCCCAAGTATAAATTCATACAGACACTGTTGATATTTTCAATATGGCCTTTGCAAAGATCAGAACATTTTCTTCTTTGCACTGTCTATTTTTCAGAGGCTAGCACCTGTTCAAACACCTGATGTGAATATGAATACATACATCACAGAAACATCTTTCATAAAATCCTTTTTTTTTAAATCTAGGTCATCATGGCTGCCCATTTTCCAAGCATATTTTCTTAACTTATCTTATCTTCCCAATTTCCATACTTTTCTGTTAAAGTCCCAAGAGTATCTATTATGATTTTTGGAAAGCTGAGACTGAAAGTGTGAATAAGGTAAATATATACTATTTCCAATGTTGCAGTCCCTTGGACTACTCCACTCACTCTAAAGTATAGCAGTCTCAGAATGACTGTATATGAATAACTGAAGTAGGGGTACAGCTCCCCATATCAGAGGATACATAGGGAAAGTACCCTGCAAAAGCATTATTGGCAGTACAGTGAATTATCAGAGTTGTTGTATTTCCTTGACAATTGTACTATATTTTATAATATTTGCAGGACTCACAATTATGGGTTTTACACTCTTGTGGGAGAGTCTATTTCTACTGTTTAATAGACACTGTGCTGATCCAGTCTGCCACTTACTTATTCCCATGGCCACAAGAACTGCCCAACAGTCATCTGAGGCATAGTTTTTAATACCTCTATCTCATCAGAAAGGCTAATCCGTGTAGTAATTGCTTCCTCTCTGAAAATGATGTCCTCTATTTTCCCTGATTTTTCCACCATATATCTTTAGACTGTGGTGGCTTCTTTTCACACAGTCTTTAGCATGGTGTCTACCCTGGAAATGTCCTTTTGTTAGACAGAGTTTATCTTTCTAAACTGGAAGATCTCATGGCCTTTGGGCTATAAATAACCCCGTGAATGGGCAGAGGAACAGAGAAGCTGGGGCCTTAATACTGTGGCCAGCTAGATATTTCTCTTTAGGTGCTATGGCCCTCTGAGATGTGGGCTGATGTCCACTTAGTGGGCATGCAATGGTATCATGACAGAATCATCCCCATGTATGTGGTGATGCATCCCTCAGCTGCCCAACTACCTACTGCAACATTGGCTCTATCACAGCTCCAGTATCACCACTAAATGAACTGGTCTCATGCCCCCAACATTCCCCGATAGCATTCTCTAGAACAGAGAAGCAAACAAAGGCCTTATTATTCCTCTTTTCTCCCATATCCCAGTCATTAGAACTTCTGTCACCTGGGTCCTAGTCAGGGCTTCAATCCCTCTATGCCAATGGAGATAGCTTCTTTTTCTGAAAAACACTGCTCTTACCGTTTTATTGAATTTGTGCCGTGGCTGTGAAGGTAGTCACATGCTTTGTTTGCCAAATGTAGTTTTTGGTTTAAGTATGCTTTTGTTTAGAGAACTCTCCTGTAAATTTAAAGTTTTGACATAGGGGTTTAGGAGAGTGTGCTTGCAATAGCAGAATTAGTGTAAAGCTTAGGTAAGGGGATAGATTTAGTTTTGTGCAAGTATTGGTGGGTTTGGGTTAGGCCTAGGTAAGGGAACAGAATCAGTGTTGTGCTTGTATGTTGGTGTGTGTTTTAGCCTGCCTTGTGTAGTGGTAGTGTTATTTAAAGGCTTTTCTAAGATAAGGTGCATGGTTAGGCTTAGCCCCCTTGCACCACTCTACTTACACATTTTAACCCTGCCTCAAATCATAGCCCTACATCTTGCCTTAGAAAAATGTTATCTATAACACTGTCACTACTCAGATATATTTGGTCTGAAGGTGGTGAGGATTTTTTATAAGACTAATCAAGGAACATTTTCCTTTTGTAATCTGTTTTGCTTTTAGTATGCTTAATTTTGATTGCTGTGATCTTCGATATGCAAGCATCTGTCAGGATTTACTAGATGTGTTTGCATTTTGTTGAATAACCTGCAAGCCCTTCAATGATATAGCTGTTATATTTAGGTAATATTTCTCCAGCTGTCATTTAAAAGTCAACCAATGTAAGTGATGGAGGATTTTCATACTTCTCCTCTGAACTGTAGCCATCTGCCTTATATTTTTTCAGACTTGGGGCCCTGAATAGTCTATGTGAGGGTTACCATATTTGACTTTATTGGGGGGGGGTTATAATGTCCATTTTTCTGTTGACGTACCACTTCTTCTGCTCCCGTCTGTCCTGATCCTTCCTTACTGTTTCTGTGCATCCTCAACTTATTTAAGCAATCTAGTCAGGCAAGAGCATGGTGCCCTTCTCCGTTTTGATGCTGCAAACTCATCACTGGGGAATCGGTTTTGAAATGTGCTACTTTGCACTCCTCCCTGCATTGCAACTTATGTAGAGATTAGAAAGGATCTCCAAGTAATATAAGATGACACATCAGTGTGTTATTATCATAGTTGACCAATGTTAACTTCACGGCTGTTTTTAGAACAGATAATACATTATAAAACTAGGCAACTGTCCAAAAGCAGTTGCCAAACAACATATGCTCCTTAAGTCTATAAACCAGGTTCCTCTCTACTTGTTTAATAACCCATGTTTAGTATGTCTGACATATCTATAAACAGCTCTAGCCGCTTGTTGTTTGCTTGGTGATAACTCTGCAGTGTGTTATTTTTCGTGGTTGCAAGCTCCGGTTTGAGGGGAACATTGTGTCCGAGGAACCATTGTGTTACACTTGTTTCCTTGGCCAGGAAGATCAAGGTGCAGTGATGCAGTCCAGTACATTTTTTCATCAATGACAAAGAATTGCATTTTTCCTTTCTTGGCAAACAGTTTGGAGTCTCTTGGAAGGCAACATGCTACTACTGGATTTTACAAGGTGACATTGTTTAACGCTATTTAATGAATTCAAATGGTCAGCGTTTTTTATTTATAAACCCGACTGGTTAGAATTATTCATCGTTATTCAGTTCTAGTTCTTTTTTAGATTGGGACTTGTTTCCTGCATTTATCTAGTAATATGGGAGGAAGAATGAATATTTCTTGATTATATATCACACAATGTTTTCTAACTTTTGTGAGATATGTTAGCCCTATGTGCATACTTTGTTTTTACAGGGTGTGTTACACACACCGGTTTTATTATATATTTTTATTATTGTTATATATTTAAAAAAAAAACATACATTATTACTGATTACTGGCAACACTATTGGATGTATATGATTGACGTATTAGAATTATTTTGACAGATCATCTTTATTTTGAATTTATAGTATGTTAATTTATTTTCAAACATATAGGCCTTCAGACCAATTGGACATTCAAATAGTATTTCTTGTTTTTATTTAGTTACACTATTCATTTTTATGTGTTTATTTTAGTTTTTTTTTTTTTTTTTTTATGTTCATTATTCAACATTTTTTTACCATTTCATGATTTTGCACATATTCAAAGAATATTTATGCTAGAGTAAAGGTGGTTGATTTTGAATATTTAACTAAAGCTCAAGCTTAAATTGTTGGTTTGTGCTTATTGTTACACCAGGTAATTGACATCAGGTTTTTGTGTTTAGTGATTAATATTAAGTCAAATACATTATTCACATTTATAAGGTTCTACTGTGCACAATGGAACAACTCATGATTCAATATCTAGAACTGTCTAGACAAATTATCACGTTACTACATGCTAACACAAGTAACAACAAGAATGACAGTTTAACTAGTGCACAGTTTAACTAGTACACAGTTTAACTAGTACACAGGTTGAACTTTTTACCATGCACACACCACCAGCGACTTCTACAGAAAGACAGCTTAATGCTAATGTACCGAGAGTGGAAAGGAATACCATTTCGAGGGTGGATAATAATAATGTGAACCCCAACAGAACAGGAGGGGAAAAAAGTAATAATACAACAGGAAGGTCACTGTTTGACATAGAGAACTTTTAGTACCCCCCATTTTGGGCGACACAACATCTAGGTTTCAGAACCCTGATCTGGGAACACTCATTTCTCAGTTACTAAAATGTGAAAAATTAGCTAGGAAATATAAATCACTACAGATGGACAATGTTTTCTTAGAACGTTCTGTTGAATTGAACCAAGTTCCTAGAGGCCTCAGGGTATTTAAAATACCAATGGGAATTGAGGTTGACTCAGTGGCATACCACAACATGTTAGAATTATTTGATAGAGCAGGATTTGACTTGATGAGAATATTAATTAGGGACAACACCAGTAGACTTAATAATTTAAAGAACGAATTACTCATACCTAAACAAAGTATTACGAATGATTTACTTTTTGAAAGTAATAGAAATAGGTTTGAGAGGATTACAACTGATCTTGACAAGTTTGTAAAAGTTAGTATGGAGAGAAAACAAAAAAAAGATTTTAAGGGACACCAATGAATATAAAGAAAAGAGGGCTTACTCATCACCTAAGACAAGAGAAAGCCTAATGGAAGGGGGCATAAAGAGGGAAACAATTCAAACTGAGGTGGGTGTTACTGAAGGGACACACACTGACATTGAGGAAGAAGAAGTTTTTTTAGAGAACCAACCTCCATTGAGACGCTCGGACTGATTAAGAAATCGGGGCCATCCGCCAGAACATTTGGACCAGAGAATGCCCCAAAGACAGGGGTTTCAGTCAGGAAGCAACTGGAGGGGTGGGGGACAGAGGAGGAACAACTTCAACAGCAACAACTGGCATCACAGATGAAACAAATACAGCTGATGAAGGTTTGTGACCCTACCCCTAATATTGAGGATGCCCTATCAGGTGACAATGATGTACCAGCAGGCACCTCTTCTGATTTATTTGCTACTCCCTTGACACAAATTTTGGAGACTAACATTAATGTGGGCCCTATTATAACTGGAGACAAATCTTTTCACATCTATAATTATTCAGATTTGGATATATCTGAAAGCCATTTGAGCTTAATGAAAAAGGGGTTTTCATTTGTTCCAAACTTCAAATATGACATTAGCAAATTACTTATTAATTTGAAGGTGTATACCAGGCAGTTAAATTTAGGGTTGTGTTTTGGCAACAAACACCATATTGATAGAGAGATACAAACTTTTACACTTAAAAGAAGTAGTGTGTTTATACCACCATGTAACCCTTTGATACTAGCTTTTGAATGTTTGTGTACTACCCAGATTAGGAGACTGATTGACAAAAAG
Source organism: Protopterus annectens (assembly GCF_019279795.1). Classification (NCBI taxonomy): domain Eukaryota; kingdom Metazoa; phylum Chordata; order Ceratodontiformes; family Protopteridae; genus Protopterus; species Protopterus annectens. Next base: position 269,690,578 of record NC_056741.1, on the reverse strand, counting down.
TAATCCATGGATAATAGAAATTTAACATCTGCGGAAGAATTTTGCTTTAAAGAACTTTCGTCCAGTAGTGACTACAGGGTTATGAAACCAGACAAAGGGGGAAGGGTAGTCATTATGACGAATACTGATTATTCCTGGAACATGCAGAGTATTTTACATGATTCCAACACTTACGAATTAGTTTCCAAATTTGAAGTCCAGAAGGCATATACAAAAATTGGCTGGCAACTTTAGGAATTCCTTTGTGAAGGAATAATTAATTATGATGAGTATAACTATATGCTAGTGGAACATCCAGTTATGCCCAGTTTATTTGGAATTCCCAAAATTCACAAAGATACTATTAATCCACCTTTTAGACCAATAGTGGCGGCTAGGGGATCAAAAATGGAACCATTAGCAGAGTTTATAGACATTACGAACAAGAAGATTCTTGACAATATACCACACATATTAAAAGATTCATGGCATTGTTTGCATTGCTTCAGGACTTTGTTTGATACACACTTGGTTTGTAACCGTTGATATAGTAAATTTGTTTTTGGTGATTCCCCATGATATTGGTTTAGACTGGTTTGCCAGGAGCGTAGATAAACACAGTGAAACGTATCAGGTGAAGAGAGGTTTACTGGTCAACTTGATGCAGATTGTTTTGGAAAACAACTACATTGGCTTTGAAGGTGAATTCTATAAACAATCCACTGGGGTGGCTATGGGCGCCAAATGTGCGTCCATTTATGCCAACTTAGTATTAGCCGAATGGGAGGAACAGTATGTTTTGACATCTGATTATAGATCTAGGATGATTATTTATCTGAGATTTTTGGGTGACATACTGTTCCTTTGGAAAGGTACTCGAGATGAGTTGGATGAGTTTATAGGTTATTTGACCAACACAACAACATTCTTGAAATTCACCAACAAGGCGGATAGGAACACCATTCACTACCCGGATCTACGATTATACATCAAAGATGGGAAGGTAGAATCCAAGTTATTTAGGAAGAAAATGTACAGCAACTCATTTCTACACTATGGTAGTTGCCACCCTTATTATGTTAAGAAGAACATGGCCAAAGGCCAGATGATCAGGGTGTCACGCATAATAAGTGAAGATAATAGATTCCTGGAAGAACTGGAGGTATTAATTGACTTGTTTGTCCAAAGGGGTTACCCCATGGACTTACTCACCACAGTTAAACAAGACATTATTGGAAGAAGGGCCACAGACTTCAGGCCTATTCTGGCAGACAGTCAAAGGGATGTAGAGAACAACAATATTTATAAACAAAAAGTGAAAAATATTCAAACTGGTATGGTTTTATAACACAACACCATAGCCATTGAAGTTAAAAATATCATCCAATGGACATGGAAAAGTATACTCTCCACAGATATGTAAGACACATTAGGGAAGTTTCCCCTTTTTATCAACAGTAGGGGTTTAAATATTAAAGAACATTTGGAGAAAACACCCATGTCCACTGGGCAAAGGCCTGCTAAGATGACCAAGTGTGGTAACTGTAAAGCATGTTAATACATCAATGATGGCCCATACGTTTCAGTGGGAAATGTTTAGAGGACGTTGAAGAGTCCTGGTTATTGTAATTGTAACACCAAAATGGTCATATATGTGGCTACTTGTTTATCCTGCCCAGCCTTCTACGTTGGTATGACCACAAGAAAATTAAGACAAAGAATTTTGGAACGCAATAGGGACATCAAAAACAAGAAATCAACTAATTCATTATACAACCACACTAAAGACTGCATTAATTTCAAGAATTTTTTATTTTTTGTTATAGATTATACATAAAGGATTTTGGGGGTGACTACAAAACCATCTTAGAAGTCAGGGAATACCTGTGGCAAGTACGACTAGACGCAAGCAATGCACCTGGCATTAATGACACCATATCTCTAGCATGT